>NW_007728835.1:198363-210218 GCF_000696425.1 Galeopterus variegatus
TCCCGGCCCGGGCCCGGCCCCGGGATCGCACCCCTCGGTGCTGCACCCGCACCTTGCTCAGCCAGTGAGCGGGAACCGGTCTGTATGTGGGATCCGAACCCTCGGCGGGACCGCCGCCGCGCTTCCCAAGCGGCGCACTGTAGCAGTGCGCCACCGGGCTGGCCCTGATAATGCTTTTTATAGAAAGCTAATAATAGCTATAGCAAGCAAAAAATATTGTAACGCTTCCCAAGCGGCGCACTGTAGCAGTGCGCCACCGGGCCGGCCCTGATAATGCTTTTTATAGAAAGCTAATAATAGCTATAGCAAGCAAAAAATATTGTAAATATGTAAGTAAAAGAGCAGAGCAGTATTTGATTAGGATTTTAACGAAAGCATATACACTTGATTTTATCATTTAAATCATGATTTGTGTTAATGATTGTGTGATAGAAAGAGTTGTGATTTGGTGGGGTTGAAATATTTTATTTTCCTGCCTTCCATTTTTCAAAGATCCTCCAACATTCTGAATGCTGGTCTGACAATCAAGGGTCTTCAAAATAGAAATAGTTCATTTTGCTTTATTTTTCTAGTACTTTTGCAGAGCACTCATACCTGAACTCCAGCCAGATTCACTGCAGATGGACCCTACCATGCTCTTGGCTTTGCCACCTCAAAGTCTTGCTTCCATTTTTCAAAGATCCTCCAACATTCTGAATGCTGGTCTGACAATCAAGGGTCTTCAAAATAGAAATAGTTCATTTTGCTTTATCTTTCTAGTACTTTTGTAGAGCACTCATACCTGAATTCCAGCCAGATTCACTGCAGATGGACCCTACCATGCTCTTGGCTTTGCCACCTCAAAGTCTTTGCATCTATCATTCCCTTGGCTTGAGATGCCCTTTCTCCTTCTCCCACCCATGCCTTGATTATTTCTTGCAAATAACATAGTTTGGCAAGTAATATATCTTTTCTTTTCTATTTCTACTTCCACTTCAAGGTTTATTTAGAAAGCATCCTTTTGAAACCTCACACTGACAAGATGTGATCTCTTCCTTTGCAACCCAGAGCCTTTTAAACTTCTCTTAAAATTCTTCTTTTCTGTCTTGTATTATCATTTTGCTTAATTTTCTTATCTTCTCTATTAGAAAGCTTCTTGGATGCAGAGAGTCTTACTCATAAGTGCGTTCCCTCAAAATGCCAAAACCAGTGTTAAATACATGGAGCGTAAGTACAAGAAAAGAACCAGATGTAATATAATAATAATAATAGTAATAAACCCATCTATTTAATTGAATGAAATAGACTGGCTTGAATATAGAGCATTCTTTTTTTTCAGTGTTAGTGCATGTGAAATTATTTATGAAGATAAAAAAATTGGGAAAAATATTTTACAGTTTTTATGTGAACAGGATTGGAAGCCTTGTACTATGCAGAAGAAAGAGAATCATAATTCAAAAAGTAGGTGAAAAAAAAGAAATGATTGATTTATTGTTGTTAACCTCGTATATAAGTCTTTGTAAACGGAGCTAAGATAAATTCTGTAGGGTTATTGTCATGAGAGAGAATTAGAGGAATTATTCTAGGACATAATTAATCATAGGCTAAAAGCAAATCATGTAGTTTGAAGTCACCCAAGAGTGCCTTAAGTTTACCATGATAATTTTTCAAGGTATTATTTTCTTATGTGAGGACCCCAGACTAAATGCAGTCATTTTTGCAAACAGCATGTCTTTTCATTTCTGCTCCCTGTTAGGTCTTTTGTTCTTAAAATGACTTTGCTTTCATGTGAGACATCACCAGCAGCCTCCTGGCTGGGTGGTGGACTCCTTCCTGTTCTGTAGCAGTGATCTTGCCTTTTCACACCCGTTACCAGGTATAAAGCACCTTGTATTTGCACAGCTCTTTTAACTTTTTCAGAGCCTGTTTACATCTTTTATGCTCACAACTCTGGAGTAGGAAGCATGGGTTTTTCTGCCCACTTTTACAGAGGAGAACAACGAGCTGCACAGTGGAGAAATGATGGGTTAAAGGCAGCAGTGTTTCTCCACCTGCCCACACTGCTTTCCTTTCCTGAGAAAAATTTTGTGGGCATATAAATTCTCGTGGAACAAACAGAGAGCAATGCTAGGTAGGGCTGCTTGATACACCTGTGTGATGGCTCATGCTATCGTGTGGACAGAGGGCTGCAGGAAAATTGATTTGCTCAGAGAAAGCTTGTGTGTGAGTTCTCCTGTTTTATCTATTCTGTAATTTGAACCCTGTGGATGAGCCAGTTTTCATAATGAGTTCAGACAATCACACTGAGTTACTTGTTTTGCAAATGACTTGGTGACCTATTCATTTAATTTATGACAGATGTGTCCTTACTGTTTTATTACCATCTGCAAAATAACATTCAGGTATAAAAATTTCCATTTTAAAATTAAGCATTAGGTTCTCAAGCCAAAAACTCACAAGACTGGTTAACTTGCCTTCTGTTCATAGCAAAGTAAACACATCCCTAGCTGAGAAGTAGGAACTTCTTTCAAATCAGTTGCTTCATCTGGAACTAAATCCATGAGTTATCCCAATGGGTATGATGATATTATTCAAGAATTTGGGGAAGAAATGAAGGATAACCTGTTTATATCTTCACACTCTTTTGGTAATTCCTGTACAAACTTCTCAAAAGGTGAGATTTTTTTCATTATACATTTAGCAAAGACTTATTCCTTCTATTTACCCCAATATTTTTATTTTAAAGTTTTATCCAATTTTGTGGTATGTTTTCCCAGTTTTGTCCTTTAGATTCATTTCATTCCTCAGTTTTGAGTTAAGAAATTAACACAGACTATAATGTTCTCTATGGATAAGACCTTTGATTGCAAAAATCTGTTTTTGACTAGTGAATTTCCTTTAATCTTTAGATAATTCTTATTGTTCCCCTCAGACCAGATAAATTTGTTTCTCCTTTTCTCTATTATGATACCCTAATTCAGGACTGCAGGCTGGAATATTCATTTTGCATATAATGTAGACCTCACTTTTTATGCTTCCACTAGTTATATTCAAGTGATTCGCTTAAATGATTCTTGACTTTAGTTTTTGCAGAAGGAGCATAAGCAGTTGAGGTCACCAGCAGACCAGAAGGGAGCTAGGGGGACTCTTGTCCACAATAAAGGTGTGCTGAAGGTTGGTGACTAGGTCAGCATATGGGATCTGGGGAGGATTAGGATCATCAATGACCTTTTACTAGTTGAATGGAGGGTGTGTAGATGCCACCTAGTGTAGTGCAGAGGTGAACATGCAGACAGACTGAAATTCTAGGTTCTTTTCTGCTGCTTTCTAGCTCCAGCACCTTGCATAAGTTACCTAATTCTTTTTGAACTTCACATTTCTAACTTATAAAATAGGAATAATAATAATATTTCCCTGGGTCATTCTGTGTGTCAATGATCTGTTCCTAAGTAACAAGCTATCTCAAAACTTGGTGGCTTAAAATGCAATATAAATTTATTTGCTCACTGTTTGGGCTGGATTTAGCTGCAGTTCTTTTGCTGGCCTTTCTTGGGGTCATTCTTGCAAATACAGTGATCTTGGGGTTTGACTGGAGTTGGATGATCCAAGATGGACTTACCCTCATATGGTGGTCAGCTGGGACTGTCGGCAGAATGCCTCAGTTCTCTATGTGGCTGCTACAGCAGCAGGGGCCAAGTTTTTTACAATACAATTGGCAATGAAAAAAATTCCAAGAAGGCGAGTTCCAATGTGCAGTGCTTACCAAACCTCTGTTTGTGTTACATTTTCTGGCATCTTGGGGTTTTTTTTTTTTTTTTGAGAATTTTGTACAGGAATTACCAAAAGAGTAAGAAGATGTGAACAGGTTATCCTTCATTTCTTCCCCAGACTCTTGAATAATGTCATCATACTCATTGGTATAATTCATGGATTTAGTTCCAGATGAAGCACATGATTTGAAAGAAGTCCCTGCTTCTCAGCTAGGGATGTGTCTACTTTGATATCAACAAAAGGCAAGTTAACCGGTCTTGTGAGTTTTTGGCTTGGGAGCCCAATACTTAATTTCTTGTTGGCCAAAGCAAGTCATATGGCCAAGCCTAATAAGGGAAGGAATTATGCCAGGGGATGGAGGCTTGATTCATGCAGGACCAGTAGTGTAACAATCTACACATCCTGTCAAATGTGACAATGCATAAGAAATGATTTTTCAAGTGTTATGTCAGTGTAAAGTTTGTGTGGCATATATGCATGTGTATGGGTGGTGGTGGCTGGAGGTGGTTGTGGGGAGACATGGCACCTGGAAACTTTAATAGACATTGAATTTACAGCCCTGGAAATAGTTATTTAGTTTTACCTCTGACATTTATTATTAGATTAAAAATATTTTCAGGTGGGCTCAGGGGTGTAGTGTGCTGGAACCTAGGTAATGTGGTCTGTCAGGAGGGAAAGAGCTTAGATTAGATGATGTGAAACTTGGAGAAATGAACTCAGCTACAGAGAATTGGTAGCCCAAGTCTCAGTGTTTCAAGAATATATCAGATTTGTGGATGAATTAGTCATTCATCAAAACCTGGAGATCCATTCTAAGTGAGTTTATTAGAAAGTCAGAAGGGTAGTGGCCAATGATATGAGAGCTTTTCACACATCCTGACTATGGTTGGAAATTATGGAGATGAGGCTCCCTCTGAGGCAGAGTAGTGGAAACTAGCCCTAGAACCAGAGGGGATTAAGGTAGGGACAGGGGGCCTAAGGAAGCAGAAACCAAGGTAAATACCTTTTTCTCTGGACTAGACAAAAATTCAGGGGGAGAAGGACAAATAGTACATGAATTTGGGAGTACTGTGACATGGGACAAGTACTGTGACTCAGGTTAGACAAGTGCTTGGAGTTTACTTGTCATGAGTGCCATGAAATTTGTTCTTAAGTAATCTTTGGATGGGGGAATGTGGGTTGATTGTGGAAGCTTAGCCACCATCCTGAGCCACTGGGTCTCAGGTTTGAAGGCAGAGCTGACAGTGAGACTGAGGCTTTCATACTTGTTAAATCAGGATCAGCTCAA
Source organism: Galeopterus variegatus (assembly GCF_000696425.1). Classification (NCBI taxonomy): domain Eukaryota; kingdom Metazoa; phylum Chordata; class Mammalia; order Dermoptera; family Cynocephalidae; genus Galeopterus; species Galeopterus variegatus. Next base: position 203,402 of record NW_007728835.1, read on the forward strand.
AGACTGAGATGAAAGTGATAGGCATCAGCCAGCTCAAATGAGCTAGAAAGCTGGCAGAAATGCCTGGTAGGATGATGGTTCTTGGATGTCAATAAGTACAGGAATTTCCTGGTTAAAAATGCACATCCCTGGCCTCAACCCAGAGATGGTGATTTTAGTACACAGTGCCCAGGAATTTACATCTTCAGTAAATGCTTCATCTTAGTGCTTATGATCTAACTGTGCTATCCAATATGGTACAAATATAGCTATTTAAATTTAAATTAGATAAAATTAAATAAGCTGAAAAATCAGTTACTTACTTGCTAGCCACATTTTATTATTTTATTTTATTTATTTTTTGTTTTGTCCTTTTTGAGACTGGCCGCACCACGCTCAGCCAGTGAGCGCTGGGAGTGCACCGGTCATCCCTATATAGGATCCGAACCTGCGGCGGGAGCGCTGCTGCGCTCCCAGCGCCGCAGTCTCCCAAGTGCGCCACTGGCTTGGCCCACTAGCCACATTTTAAATGCCCACAAGCCACATGTAGCTAGTGGCTAACATTACCATCATTGCAGAAAGTTCTATTGGCAGTCCTGGTTAAGCCATCTACTCTGTGCCTCCTTTTCCTTGGACCCCATCTGGTTCTGCTAGGCCTTTCTGGTTTGGTGTCTCCATGCCAGGTCTGTAACTACATCTCCTATTTCCCAGAGAAGCAACCCCTAGTGTGCAAAATGGTTCAGGACCATGGACAACGCCACACATGGCTATTCTTCCCCTCAAATAGTTTTAGTCACATTGTATGTACTTAAGTCTAATCAAGTGAGAAGCCAAGAATGGGTGGCTAACATAAGGAATCTAAGGCAGGAAGCCATGTTGACACAACAGACTTTGACCTATACTGAAAACTTCATTCCATAATTCCATAGCTCAAATACATTGACTTTGTCCTCTGCCCACATCAGCTCTTTGTAAAGCAGGGGGAAAGGAATCCTGAGCTGCTATTTTGAATGTATCACTAAGAATCACTACATACTGATGTAGGACATTGAGGTAGGAGATAAACATAGAAAGAGTCAAGCAGGATTAAATTCTGGGCTGCCACTACTTGTGGTGCAATCATGGGAATATTACTTAGCCTCTTTGAGCCTCAGTTTTCCAATTTTTAAAGTGGCTATAATAATACTGTGGTAATAATAATAGTGCAAATGATAAAAAATACATGGAGCACCTAGCATAAGGCCTACAACCTAGCAGGCATTCAATAAATATTAATTCTATTTCTACTTTTGGCAAGTTGAACCTCATACTCCCTAAAATGGTCAGCCCCATTTTATTGTGCAGAGTCTGCTGTCTGGTGGCAGTGTGTACATTTAGGGACAGAGATGACTTAGTAAGTCATCTTTTTTTTTGGTCTGTCCCCAAATAGGGCCTACTCGAGCTATGTAAATTAAGTATGTAGAAAAGCTTGGGGGTGTCCCAAAGAACTTTGAGCAGAATTCCACATAATTATCTGGAGTTAGAATATCACGGCAGATTCTCCTTCCTCTCTCCACCACCTCCTCTCCCTCTCTTCCTCCTCCTTCTTCTCCTCCTCTCCTGCTTTATCCTTCCTTCTCATTTTCTTCCTTCACCTCTTCCTCTTCATTTCCCTTTTCCTTCCTCCTCTTTTTTCCCTCTCCTCCTTTTTCTTTCCCCTTTTCCTCTTCTTCAACCTTTGCTTCTTTCTTCTTTTTTCTTTTTCTTTCGCTACTGTGAGAACTGCACTATGTACAGAATCACAATCTTGTTATCCACTGGAGCTTAGTGGGTTTTGTCAATATAGTGTTTTTCTTTCTTTTTTCTATGTTTATGTATTTACTTTTTTGATGTTCAAATCAGGATAATTAGTATACTAATCATTATACAATGTAATTGACTTTCATGGTCATAGTGGATTGAATGATGTCCCCCCAAAACTCAATGAAGCTTGAATTGTGTCCCCCAAGTTTTATGTATTAGAAACTTGGTCTTCACTATGATTGTTAAGAGGGTGAGAAATCCTGTTAAGATAATTGAAACGTGGGGCCTTGAAGAGGTGATTAGATTGTAGGACCCTGCCCTAGTGAATGGATTAATAATGGTGGTCAGGGGTGTGGTTCTGAGGGCTTTAAAGAAGACTCTCTCTCTCTTTTTGCTCTCTCTACTTCCACCATCTTGAAATGTGAGACCCCTGGGTTACTGTTCCCACCATCAGATGGACTTTGGACTTCCTAGCCTCAGAAACTGTAAGCAATAAGTTTCATTTTCTTTATAAATTATCCAGGTATTTGGTTCCAGGTATTTTGTTAGAAGCAATAGAAATGGACTAATACAATGGTCCTTTACCAACTCTTCCCTTTCCCTCCTTCCTCTCCCCTGGGAACCTAAGTTCTGTTCTCTTCTCTTGAAAAGTTCAACACATTATTGTGATAGTTGTATTCCTCCCTCCCCCTTTTTATTAGCTTCCACATATAAGTGAGGATATGCTGCATTTCTCTTTCTGTGCCTGGCTTATTTCACTTTACATAATTTTCTCTAAGTTTATCTATGTTTCTGTGAATGGCAGTATTTCATTCTTTTTTTTTATGGCAGAGTAGTAGTCCATCATATAAATATACCACATTTTCCTTATCCACTCATCTGGTGATGGGCATTTTGGTTGGTTACTACTCTTGGCTATTGTAAACAGAGCTGCAATAAACATGGGAGTACAGATGTCCCTTCGATGTGATGATTTCCATCCCTTCGGGTATATACCCAGCAGTGGGATTGCTGGGTCATATGGCAGTTCTATCCATAGTTGTTTGAGGAACCTCCATACCATTTTGCACAATGGCTGTATTAATTTACAGTCCCACCCTCCCACAGCGTAGGAGAGTTCCCCTTTCTCCACATCCTCACCAGCATTTGTTATTCTCTGTCTTTTTGATGATAGCTAATCTAACTGGAGTGAGATGAGGTCTCAGTGTGGTTTTGATTTGCATTTCCTGGATGCTGAGTGATGTTGAACATTTTTTCATCTATCTGTTGCCCATTCTTATATCTTCCTTTGAGAAATGCCTATTCAGCTCCTTTGCCCATTTTTTAATTGGGTTACTTGTATTTTTACCATTAAGTTGTTTGAGTTCCTTGTATATTCTGAATATTAATCCATTGTCAGATGCATATTTTGCAAATATTTTCTACCACTCTGTTGGTTGTCGTTTCACTCTGTTGTTTCTTTTGCCATGCAGAAGCTTTTTAGTCTGATATAATCCCATTTGTTTATTTTTTGTTTTGTTCCTGTACTTTTGGGGTTGTATTCAAAAATTCTATGTCCATAGTATTGGAAGTGCTAGCCAGAGCAATCGGGGAAGAGAAAGAAATAAAGGGCATCCAGATTGGAAAAGACAAAGTCAAATTGTCCCTGTTTGCAGATGACATAATCCTATATATGGAGAGAAGCCTGAAGGCTCTACAAAAAAAATTCTTAGAGTTGATAAACAATTTCAGCAAAGTTGCAGGATACAAAATCAACAGACAAAAATCAGTAGCATTTTTATACTCTGACAATGAACTAGCAGAAAAAGAAATCAAGAAAGCTATCCCATTTACAAAGTCATAAAAAAAATACCTAGGAATAAAGTTAACCAAAGATGTGAAAGATCTCTATGAAGAGAACTACAAATCACTGTTGAAATTAACCAAAGATGGAAAGATATTCCATGCTCTTGGATTGGAAGAATTAATGTTGTGAACATGTCCATACTACCCAAAGTGATCTACAGATTCATCACAATTCCCATCAAAATACCAATGACACTCTTCACAGAAATGGAGAAAAACAATCCTAACATTCATATGGAACAACAAAAGACCCTGAATAGCCAAAGCAATCCTGAGAAAAAAAATAAAGCTGGAGGCATAACATGACTTCAAATTATACTTCAAAGCCATAGTAACCAAAACAGCATGGTACTGTCATAAAAACAGACACACTGACCAATGGAATAGAATAGAGAACCCAGAAATCAGCCCATATACCTACAGCCAACTGATCTTTGACAATGGCACCAAGAACATACACTGGGGAAAAGACTATCTCTTAAATAAATGGTGCTGGGAAAATTGGACATCTGTATGAAGAAGAATGAAACCAAACCCATATTTCTCACCATATTCCAAAATCAACTAAAAATGGATTAAAGAATTAGATATACATCCTGAAACTATAAAAATCCTAAAAGAAAACATAGGGGAAACACTTCAGGAAGTAGAACTGGGCATAGATTTTATGAATACGACCCCAAAAGCACAGGCAGTGTTTTTCAAACTGTAATGTGCTGACCTATTTGAGAACATAGGTGGTCATATTATTTCCCAAAGGTATCTCTTTTACATAAGATTCTGGTAGTTTAAACTCTTCACATAAAGATTAGTTTGAAATTGTGGCTTGATTCCTAGTGGATATTCAATATCTTTATTGAATATTGCATTTTCAGTAAATTAGTAATACTATAAGTAATAATATTTACAAGTGTCTGCTAGTCCGGAACATTTGTCTCCAACAACCTTTGTATTATTGTAAGGGTAGTATCTATATAGAATAAATCTATGGTCTAATTAAATTTCAAATAGCAGAAAACACCCCTTTAGAGTAGAAACATTTTTATGGTGGTCTTTTGGGGACATTACAATTTGTCTCATTCATAGTAGGCATTGCTGTGTTAAAGTTGTTATAATCCAGAAGCCATATTTTAACTGAAGTAAGTAGAAGTACAACTTTGGATAGTAAAAACTTTAACATGTTTCATCATAACATGAAAGCAATGTAAGATCTTGATTCAAATCCTCATCAGGTCATTTACCAGCAATGAAACATTGAGCAAATTGCTCAACTTCCCTGAGCCTCAATGTCCTCATGTGTGAAGTGGGGATAACACCAACCTTGCGTGGATTTTGTAAGGATTGGGAATAATATACAATGCCTTGCACAAAAATAGTAGAATTGATTTTATGTTACTTATATTTCCTTTTGTGCAGGAAAAATTTAGGGGATCTCATAAAATATTAATAACAACAATGAATATTACTAGGGAATCCTAATAAATACTACTAAAAGCAAACATAAATCCATATGACATAATCTTGATTTTATTCCTACATTGAAGGTAATTATTTTAAACATGTGTATTACAAAATTATGTGATTCTCAATGCACTACTCATAAAATTAAAAAGAAATGGAATATGTCAAACTACCAATTTCTTAAAAGTTTCACAGCTGGACAAAAATGCTTTCAAATTACACTGAAAGCATGTTTTTTCTTGCCTGTTGCATACCTTACTATCTATTTTTAATCTGATAAATATGTGCCCTCTAGAGAACAAATTTTAATTTGCTTTGTTTTGTTTAATAGTTACCTGTTAAAATAGTTAGGAGTAAAACATGGGCTTTGATATGAGAAGAGAAAGAATTATAATTTAGAGTTCTTTTCTTCAGTTATTTTGACATTAAGATATTGTTAAAGAGGTAAAAAAAACCCCCAAGTCTTTCTGCTTTGCTTTTATGCCAACAAGCAGAAATAAAACATATTGCACTTTGATTTTTCTAGTTATTATATTTATCTCCTTTGTGGAAGTGGAAAATTTTGGTAATTTTAGAGATCTTTAAACTCTATTTGCTCTAGCATATCTTTACAGCTAAATAGAATGTATTATTTAAAAGTACTGCCTGCTTTTCTAACGATTTTGTCTTTCTCCCCCTGGGTAGTAGAATTTCTCTTCCTTTTTTTATTATCTTTGATATCAAGCTACAAACATATTTTTGCTGTCCTTTGTACATGACAAATGTAGACAAATTTGCTCACAGTGGAGACTATGGTTACTTTTTCTATACAGGTATGATGAGTCTTTTGCTTCTAAATCAATATAACTCACAGTGGCATGTGATGGTGATTTAAAAAATGAAATGCAAAGGAAAACTTGAGAATAATATATTTCACCATAAAAAGTTAAAAATAACAATGTTCTTTCATGGAGATTCATTAGGAAAACAATAACCTTTTCTGGTGTGACAGATTTTCGAACACTTATTAAAGCAGATTGCCCAGGCATATTAATGGGCTTGCAGTGTTAGCTGGTCAGTGTGGGAGCAGGGACATCAATCAAGTTAGTTCTCGCTTGCTCACTCCAGGAAGAATGATGGAGAAGCAGTGGACAGATAACTGTACTGTGGCAAACTAGCTGTGGGTGTTGAAATGTGGTAAGTGGATGGCTGAGATAGTTAGCTGTGTAAGGATGAATTTTTAGTTAGAAGAAAAATAATGAAATAAATTCCCACCCAGGTTATATTCCGGATGCCCCTTCTGTGTTCCTGTCAGATCACATTCCTCTCCTGCCTGGTTGAATTTTATGTTATATGACCTTATTTTTTCATAGTTTTATCCCTTCTGTTGTGTTTTAACTAATATATTGTTAGTTTTCCCCATTTTTAAGCTTTCTAAAAATGGGAGCATATTTAGGTATTCATCTGTGGCTTGCTATTTTGCCTCAGTATTGAATTTTAGAGAATAATGCTTGTTGATGCATGTTGTTTCCAGTCCTTCATTTTCACTACTGCATATTACTCCAGTATCACTTAGCTATCTCTTCTACTGTTGATTGACATTTGTGTTGTTTCCTGTTTCTGCAGAATTACTAATAGTTGAAGTTATAAATATGCATATACATGTCTCCTTTTGTACATGTGCATGAGTGTCTGTAGGGAATTTATCTGGTAATGAGAGTAGTGGGTCACATAGATAGGCTTTCCAATAAGTGTGTTTGAAATTGTTTGT
>NW_007728835.1:210809-212624 GCF_000696425.1 Galeopterus variegatus
ACATTCCCACCAGCTGTGTAGGAGAGTTCCTGTTGCTTCACATCCTTGCCAGCACTTATCCATCTATTACATTTCATTTGTAATGTGACTGTAGGCTTTAGAGTCATATTGAACCTGGGTTTAAATCCAGGTTATAGCATGTGACCTTGGGTTCACCATTTCAGTTTGCAGAGTTCTTGTAATGGTTAAATGATGCAATGTATTGAAAGATGACTGTGTTAGTCTGTTCCAGCTGCTATAAAAACACCATAGACTGGGTGGCTTATAAACAGCAGAAATTTATTTCTCACAGTTGTGGAAGCTGGGAAGTCCAGGATCAAGACACCAGCAGATTTGGTGTTTGGTGAGGGCTTGCTTTCTAACTCACAGATGACCCCTTCTCGTTGTGTCATCATATGGTGGGAGGGGTGAGAGGTCTCCCTTAGGACTCTTCCCATTCATACAGGCTCTGCATTCATGTCCTAATTACTTTCCAAAGGCCCCACTTCCTAAAACCCTTATTTTGGGGGTGAGGATTTCAACATATGAATTTGATGAATCCATATTCCACATGCATATATATTTTGCACATACTCATCCACATATGGGCAAACTGAAGAACAGAACACTTTCATATGTGCCTGGGAGTATTCTGTTGGTCTAGTTAAGAACAGGAATATTGAGATATATAGGACTGTTAATCTTTTTTATTGAATAAACATTTAGCCTGGGAAAATTCCTTTCTGGCTTTCCTTAAAGATAGGCAGGGATATCTTTCAGTTTTTTGACAGTTTCTTGAAGGCATCTGTGGTGGATTAAAGATGGCTTCAAGTTCTTTGACACTGTCCCTGTTAAGAAGTCCATTTTTCCTCCCTTTGAATCTGAGCTGGTCCGGGTTGCTTTGATGAGCAGTGCACAACAGAAGTGACATGATGCCAGTTCTGAGCGTCAGCTTCAAGAAGCCTGACAGCTTCCTCTCTTCTTGGCACCTGGAATCATAAGTCAGCCATCAGTTAAGAAGTCTGACTACCCTGCTGGGGAAAATAGGCAGAGATGCCCTGAGGTTTTATAGTGAGGGAGAGGGGCCCAGCTGAACCCAACCTTCTGCAATCTCCCCCAAGACACCGGGCATGTGAAAGAAGCCATCTTGTACTCTCCTGCCTAGCCCAGCCACCAGAGAAATAGCACCAGTGACCCCAGTTGATGCCACATGGAACAGAAAAATCACCTAGTGAGCCCCGTCTGAAATTTGTGACCTGCCAAATCATAAATCATGAAATATAACAAAATGGATGCTATTTTAAGCCACTAAATTTTGGGGTAGTTTGTTATGCAGTGGTGGATAGCTGTAAGAGCGGGTTTTAAGGATGGTGGCTGGGATAGCACAGTGCTCCGTTATTTTGTTTCTGGCTAAAGTGTATTCTCCAGAAATGGAAACTCCTTGTATATGCAAGGACCAACAGCCGTTTTGACAGTGACTTGTGGGTTTTATTTAAATCTTGAAAGCCTAAGAACTGCAGTATTTGGTATCACAGATGAGTTGTCCAACTCAGCCTCTGAAGTAGCACTAATGTGTAGATTGTAAATAGCTTAGATGATGTCCATGGTGTCAACCTTCAAATGCTTAGGATTTTTCTCTCAAATATCTTGCTTTACTTTGATTATATTCTATTATTTGCTAGTTAAACCCTGATGAGCATCTTCCCGTTTTTAACTAAAACATTTTTATAAAGTAGTATTTCTCTTTATTAGAGTAAAAACTACATCTTTTAAGCTTAAAGTCCTCTAGTTCTAGTGTATTAGGATTTATTTATTTATTTATTTATTTATTTATTT
>NW_007728835.1:213551-239297 GCF_000696425.1 Galeopterus variegatus
GCTCAGCCAGTGAGCGGCCAGTCTGTATGTGGGATCCAAACCCTCGGCGGGAGCGTCGCCGCGCTCCCAAGCGGCGCACTGTAGCAGTGCGCCACCGGGCTGGCCCTAGTGTATTAGGATTTAGTAAAAAGTCTCTATGAATTTATAGTCTTCAAATCTCAAATATTATCATTTTTTTGCCTCTTTATCTTCATACATTTTTATTGGATTTCTAATAAAACAATTAGTTATCCTTATCTGAATTTTTTTTTGAGTTTCTAATAATGTTTTTTTTGAGCCTTGGACATCAGTATATAGGATGAAATAATTTTGTGTTCCGTACGCTGTCTGATCCTTGCATTCTGTTGGGCTTTTCATTCAGAGCGGCCTGTTGGGATGATGGGGTGAGCCTCTCTCTGCCTTCCCCCTGATTTATAGATACTCCCCCAATGATTTCTCACTGGCAGGAATCCTGCAAGTCCTCCTAGCCTTTTCCTTTCCCTCTCTCAGATGGATTTAAGACTTCTCTTAAAGTCTCAGTTCCTGCCTTGGGTCCTAGTTCAAATAGCACAGAACCAAATTAGTTCAGAACCATAAATCTGCATCCAACAGACTTTGGGCATTTCCTCTGCCAGGTAATACCTGCTAAACTCACTACTCAATCAAATCAAATCCTCCAGAGAGGCCATTGGCATAGAATGGATGAGCATCCCTGGTGATTCTGCTGTCTATCCCAGTCCCCTGTCTTCAAAGCAACACCTTTAGGGAACATATTTTCAAGTTCTTTTTACTCCCTTATGGATTGTGTAGTAGAGTTCGGGGTGACTCCAGGCCAAGCTCACTAAGTTTTTTTCCCCAGGAAACTTAAAAAAACAAGCAAACACAATCCTTTTTCTGAAAATGTTCATACATATACAACATAAAGAGAATAGAAACGTAACCCCCGCCAAGGAGAAATTGGTAAAGGGCCACAAAAAATGTTTACACTGTGTACTGATAAAACTTAAAAAAAAAAAAAAAAGAAAAGTTACGCCTCTGTGCTCATTACTCAGCTTAACAATGATCAATACGTGTCCAGTGTGGTTTTATCCAGATTCCTAGCCACCTCTACCTCTAGCTTCTCTCCCACCAACCCACTGGATTATTTTGGAGCAAACCCGAGACGTCATATTTTATTTGTAAATACTTCAGTATCTACTTCTAAAAGATAAATAATTCTTTTTAAACCATAATATTACATCATGTCTACAATAGTTATCAATAATTTTAGGAAACAGTTTAAAGTATCACAAGAAAATAACTTGAGCCCATATAATATTATTAATGTAGGTTTGAGTTGCTTTATTACCTATCCTTATTCACACAGTGTGAAATCATACAGCAATTCACCTTCATTCACTTGACATGAACTACTGAAAGATATGTAAGACTCACCTACAAACTGCTTTCTACATGGTCACCTTCTTCATATTAGCATTAAATAAGATCAATTTGAGCACTAATCTCTTGGGGAAGAAACCCTGTTGTTGACACATCTCCACCCAGGGAAAGGTGTACTAAATATCTATCCCTTAGTTGCCCATCTTTGTAAAGCCAATTCCCCATCCATATCAAAATATTCACATCAAAAATATTCCTTTCAGTCCCTATCTTAAAAAATAAAAAACTATTGCTATCAAAAGAATTTAAAATTAGCTTTTTTGAGGTATAATTTACATACAATAAAATTGGCCTATTTTAAGGGGACAATTCAATGAATTCTGAAAAATTATATGCAATCATGTAACAACCATCACAATAAAGATATAAAAAATGACATCATTCCAAAAAGTTTTCACATGCTCCACCAATACACTATCATTTGGTACATGGTAATGACTAATATGCTATCACTATAAGTTTTGCCTTTTCTAGAATTTCATATAAATGGAATCTTTCATTATCTGATTTATTTCACTTAGCGTAATGCTTCTGTGATTCATTGCCTGTATCAGTAGTTTGTTCCTTTTTATTGTTCAGTGTTATTCCATCATACAAACACACCACAACTTGTTTATCCATTTACTGGTTAATGAATACATAGGTTGTTTCCAGTTTTGGCTATTCTGAATAAATCTTCCATGAACATTTGAGTATAAGTCTCTGTGTAGATCGATGTTTTCATTTCTCTTGGGTAAATACCCAGGAGTGGGAGTGCTGGGCCATATGGTAAGTGTATGTTTAACTTTATAAGAAACTTCCAAACTGTCTTTCCAAACTGTTATAAGAAAGTTCCAAACTGTTTTAGTGGCTGAATCAATTTGCATTCCTTCCAGAAAAGCATGAAACTTCCAGTTTCTCCACATTCTTGACAACTGTCAATATTTAATTTTAGCCACTCTAGAGATGATGCAGTAGTATCTCATGATTTCTCTAACGAGCATATAAATTTTATATAGAAAGTTACAAACTTTCTATTTGGATCTTTTGCTCATTTTAAAAATTGTGTTGTTTGTTTTCTTATTGCTGAGCCATAAGATATATTTTTATTCTGGACACTGTCTCTTATCAGATATAAATATTATGAATTTTTTCTCTAAGTGTGTGGCTTATCTTTTCATTTTGCCAACAGTAATTTTTGAACAGCAAAAGTTTTAAATTTTGATATCATCCAATTCATCAACTTTTCTCTTAGAAATTGTGTTCTTGTGTCCTATTAAAAAAAATCTTTGCTTAACCCAAGGTCAGTAAGATTTTCTCCTGTTCTCTTCTAGAAAGTTTAGAGTTTTAGCTTTTACGTTTAGGTCTATGATCCATTTTGAGTTAATTTTTGTATATGATATGACATAAGTATTGAAGTTCACTTTTAATTTTACATATGGGTATTTAATTTTTATAGTACCAGTTTTGAAAAGGTTATTATTTCCCTGTTTAATTGTCTTGTCACCTTTGATGAAAATTAATTGAACATACTTCAAAACATTTGTGGAAAGATTCATGTTATCTTTTTATTCTTTCCGTGAACTTTTTTAAAAATGAACATCCTCATCAAGGCCTGCCCCATGGCTGCTAACTGGAGACAGAGAAGGGAAATAGGCTGCTTGAGCAATTGTGTTAAAACTATTGTGGTGCCTCTCAAGGGAGACAGGCTCCGACCTGGGAGCACTTTGCAGTGATGGCAGAAACAGACCTCAGAGACGGAGGGGCAAGAAGAGAGAGCAGTGGAGATCCTTGCCTGATGTCTTTCCTGGAAAGTGACTTGTGTGGAATTTCTCTGTGGAATGAACCCACTGACCCAGCTTGGCAAGCGGATCTCAGGGCAGCGGCCATTTCCGGGGCAGCTGTGATCTGGCAGCTTTTTGTAACTCTCTTTAGTAATTATCTGCTAAGACTTTGGAAAACAGCAGCATGTTTATTCATCCTTGAAGAATTAAACCATTACTTTTATTGCTCTATCCGCTCGCTGTTAACCTCCTAGGAGGCTTTTCTAGCCCAGAACTAGGGTTTTCATTTGATGAACTCTGAGGACAACATTAAGGTCAGGGGCCCTGGGGGCGGCGGGGCAGCTCCGGAGCTGAATCTCGTTGATGGTGGCTCTCCATCAGCGAGTCTGTGCCAAGCGTCCCTGTCAGTGGCACTTGCTTTTCAGAAAAGTAAAAGCTTCTCATAGGGAGCAGATCTTTTAAAAAATTTTTATTGAATCAAAATTGATCATACATATTTTGGGCGTTCAATGTTGACATATGTTGATCAAATAAATATTACTAGTATATGTATTGTTACAAATCAACCTATTCTTTATGCCCCTTGTCCAAACTCTCTCCATCCCCTTCTCCCTCCCCCTCTCCCCGTTAATCACCCTATATTTCTTCTCACCCTCTGAAAGAGTAATGGTTACTCTGTTGATTTGTTGCCTAGATGATCTAAGGCCAAAAGCTGTGTTCAGATCCCCTGATATTATCATAGAGCGGATGCTTCTTCTGTCACTCTGGAATGGGCTATAGATTTCTTCTCACCCTCTGAAAGAGTAATGGTTACTCTGTTGATTTGTTGCCTAGATGATGTAAGGCCAAAAGCTGTGTTCAGATCCCCCAATATTATCATAGAGCGGATGCTGCTTCTGTCACTCTGGAATGGGCTTTGTGGAGAGAGACATCCTATTCTTTTCTTTGGTCTCTACTGGTAACTCTCCTTGTGTCAATGCACTCCAGTGGCTGGTGGACCATCGGTGTGGTGGTTGTGACATCTAGCCACTTTCACAGCAGCTGTGGTTACTGTGGTGGGCCACCCACACTGAGGTGATGTTTTTGGCATGCTCCTTGGCAGTGGTGGAGTGCCTGGTTGTGGTGGGGGAGGTGCTGGCATTGTGCCTGGCTGTGGGAGTGGGGTCCTGTGGTGGCAGAAGTGCTGGTGGTGTGCCTGGGCTGGAACTACTTTTTTGTCCTCTGCTTCTAAAACGGGGGAACTTCCTGTGGGAACCAGTGTTTGAGGGGTGTGGTTGAGCTAAATTGCAGCTTTGCTGCTGTTTCCCTAGGGAAGACTTTTTGTGCAGCTCAGGGTTTAATGGTTGACCTTATAGGTACTTCCCATTCTCCAGAGACCAGCTGCACCTGGGTTGTGTAGAAACTCTGATCTGGGCCTGAATCTTTTCACCGAATTGCACCCCATGCAATTCTGCATTACTGACCAGTCTCCTCTGAGTGGTCCTGTGCTGATTGGGGGGGCGGATGGGCTGTCCTTGCTGTGTCCCAGTGTTCCCCTGGTGGGCACATCTCCCCTACCACCCGTGCTCCAAACATTTCCCATGGGATGGGCCCTGTGCAGGTCCCTTGCGATGACTCACTGGCCTCTGAATGGCTCCCCTTTTTCAGCTGTTCTGGCTCCTCGCTCTTTGTGGGTCCATGGGAACCCTATTACTGGTCTTGCTGTCCTGGGGACCACCAAGGCCCTCTTCTCCCCTGCTGCCTCCAAGCAATTCCATCCAATCACACAGCTGTGGCTTCTGCTCCATGCACTCAGCAGCTCCAGCCTTAAAGCGGCCATGGCCTGAAACACTCTGAGCAGTTTTTTCTTTCTCTCATCATGGCTTCTCCCGCCTTCCTGAACTCCGTAGGTCTCTCTTCCTTTTCTCCTGAGCTCCAGGGCCCCAGCTTGGCTCTTGTTACATTTTTATAATTGTAAATTGGTTGATTTATGGGAGAGAGTGACACTGGGGACCGTCTATTCCACCATCTTGACCAGAACTCTCCATGAACTTTTTGAAGTATCCTCATATATGTGTGTGTCTATTTCTGAAGACTCCATTCTGTTTCACTGATCTACATATCTAACTTTAGTCAATACCATACTGTCTTGATTGCTGTAGCTTTATAGTAAAATACCTAAATTTCTACAAAAAATCTTGCTAGGATGGTTATTGGAATTGCACTGAATCTATAGATCAAGTTGGGAGAAATAGGAGTAGATTAAAGCAGTCATCTTGAGGGTTGTCATCACCAAGTTGCTGCTCCAACTCTACTATCTCTTCTAAAACTCAAGATAGAATGGTTGGGTATCTGTCCAAATTTTATATCTCTACTTGGTATGTCTCGAACAAGTGCTAATGAGTCTTCAGCCTTGCTTAATAAGACAGGGTGAGATGTCTTCCCAGAAGTTCATAAGGACGAATGTCAAAATTTGAATGTATGCTAATGTTATTCAATAATTCATTCTACACATATTGATTAAGGGTGCATTGTGTGTCAGGTTCTGTTCTAGATGTTGGGTTTGCAACATTTAACAAAGCAGATAAATATCCCTGCCCTAAGAAAGCCTATATTCTAGCCCTGTGGAAAACCACCACTATATAGGCTTGATTAAAAGTAGGGCCTTAAACATTATTTTTTTATATCCTTACCTAGTACTATCTTTTCTAAGAATTTGTCTGGAGAAAATAATCAGAGATGTCAAAAATTTATGTAAAAATGTTCATTGCAGCATTTATGATAGCGAGCTCCAGGAAAAAAAATGTAAATATTTAATGATAGGGGAATAATCATATAACTGGTGATATATACATTAAATTAAATACTATGTAATCATTAAAAATTTAAGCTTTAGAAGACTATAAACCACCAGATAGATAATTTAGAAAGTCAAATAATTTTCTAGTAAGGTTGAACCAAGTTCCATGTCTACCAGCAGTGTTTGAGAGTATCCATCTAGCTTTAACCTTGTTGCAGTGAGTACTTTAAAAAAAACAGGATGTGAAATAATCTAAGTGTGTGTATAACATACAGTAAAGCCAGTTTGGATGGCAGAAATGGTATCTCATTTTAATTTACAATTCTTTGATTACTATGACACTGAATATTTGTTCATTAGTTTAGGTGATTTTTAAAAAATTTCTTTTGTGAACTGTTTTTCTTTTTAAAGGGAATTTGGGTAAATTTGAAGAGTTTGATTTGTTGAGAAGTTACCTGGTTGGTGAGGTTTTTGTTCTTTTATTAAGAAATTTATTTATTGTGCCACAATGTGGTTTATGAAAGATACATTAAAATTTTACTCTGAAGAAATATTTTGAAATACTTTGAAATTTTAAAATATCCTTTTGGTTTACTAGGAAAGTTAGAAATTTACTTTGAAATACTTTAACTGGGGAAAGCTTACATACAGACTAATTTGAATAGTAAGTATTTATTATTCTTTTCCTACTTTGGTTTACTAGGAAAGTTAGAAATTTACTTTGAAATACTTTAACTGGGGAAAGCTTACATCCAGACTAATTTGAATAGTAAGTATTTATTATTCTTTTCCTACATTTCTTTGTTGTTTAAAAAATCTGTTATTAGGCAGGGCATTGGTCGTTGTGTTGTTGATTTTGCTTATTGTCTTAGATATTTTGAAATATGTACTTCTCACATATTTATGCACTATATATTTAACTGCTCTAGTCTTTTCATTCTTGGAAGCATCTGCTTCTATAACTTTTTACATTACATTTTTGATTTAAGAAATAAAAAGTAAAACTAATAAGCTAGGGTCAAAAGAAAATTGTTAAGTGTGCAGCTAAGAAATAGGAAGCATTCACCATCTGTCAGTAAATTGCTTTTCTAAAATACAATGATAGGATGTGGAAACATACTACATTATTGTGTTCAAGCGCAGGGTTTGGAGATAGCTTCTTGACTTCCCAACTCAATCATTTGCCAGGAACTCGAATCCTAACATAATTTGAAAAAGCAGAGGGAGGGGAAGGGGAATCTGTTCAGAGAGAGAGAGAAAGACAGATAGCTCTAGCAAACCCAAAGAGTTAGGAGTTAGTATAAAACATCTGGGAAATAGGAGAGATGGCTCTTGGGGTGTTGGTGTTGAAGAAAGTTGAGGAAAACTGACTGGAAAAGGTAGGACCAGATCATAAAACCCTTAGACATCATGCTGAGGAGTTCGAAAGTCATTCTGTAGGTAATTGATAACAATAGAAGAATACATGTTTAGACATAATGAAAATAATATTTAAAAATATTTTTTGGTCTTCTTTTTTTTCATAACCAGGCTATGAATGGTTCTTACTTTATATCTGAGTTTCTCCCTTTCCCTCCACACCACTTATGTTTGCTCCAGTGAGTTTGACCAAAGCAAACAGAATGGTTCCAAGCACCACACACTTAAGCAGAAGGAGATTTAATATTTCTTACAAAAAGGATGTCTGTTACAACCCAAAATGTTGCAGAGGCCAGCAAAAATGGGTTCTATTTTGTGGCAGTTTCAGTGGACTGTCAGTGTCTGATCCTTTCTCACTCTAGTCTTGCCACAGTTGCAAGATCCTGGATGGATTGCCATCTATCCCCAGAGTTCTTCTAAGGAAGGACTCAGAAGCTCCTCTGATGGTGTGGTGACAAGGACCCTATACACACTTACCCTGGTGATTCTGAGTTTCTTTGCTTGGATTATTAAAAGTTAACTTCTACAGAACTAGGAGGCTCTCACTTAAAACAATAGAAGAATTCAGCCACCTGCTGTAATCGTCTCTTGAAAGGCAAGTGTCTCATTTCATTTTCTGTTGCTATAACCGAATACCACAGACTGGGTAATTCATAAAGAATAAAGGTTTATTAACTCATAGTTCTGGAGGCTGGGAAGTCCAAGAGCATGGCACTGACATCTGGTGAGTGCTTTCTTGCTGCATCCTGACATGGAGGACATCACATGGTGAGAGGGTAGGAGCATGCCAACTTGGGTCTCTCTTCCTCTTATAAAGCAACCAATTCCATCATGGGGGCCCCACCCTGATGATCTAATCTAATCCTGATTGATTCCCTAAGGCCCCACCTCCAATCAACATGAATTTGGAGATTAAATTTTGAACACATGAAATCTGGGGGATGCATTCAAACCATAGCAGCAAGCAAGGACGGGCTATTGAACTCCATTCTTGGTTGTATTTTAGGCAGAAGGGAAAGGTCTCGGATGGGCTGGTCCAATGCTACATTGAGTAGCATCTCCTCTGTGAATAGGAGGGAGGTACTCAAGATTAAAGAATAGAGAGGATGTAGATGATCCTGCTGTTCGTGTTTGGCTGAGACATTCCTCTGATATTTCACTGGTCTGAGAACCAGGGTGATTTCCCTGGTTTCAAAAGGCCACAGTTAAAGAAGGTGGTGCCCTTTCAGAAGGAAAAACATTTGAGTGCATGTTAATATTATGCAACCATTCATCCAAATTATTTATTAATAATATACTATGTGCCAGGTACTGTTTTAGATGCTGCTGCATTTAGCAAAGCAGATAAAAATCAAGGCTCTAATAATGCCTATATTTTAGTTTTGTGTAGAACCACCAGTATGTATGATTGGTTAAGAGAAGAAAGAAAATGAAAACAAAAGAGAGCAGTCGGTAGAAACTTTTGTGCTGCAATAAATACCATTGACAAGTGAAAAGATAACCATAGGATGAGAGAAAATATTTGAAAATCATATGTTTGGTATCATATATATTGAATAAACATACCTAGAATATATAAACAACTCAGTAATAAAAAGACAAATGCTCTAATTTAAGAATGGGCAAATGATTTAGATAGACATTTATCCAGAGAAGATATACAAACAGCTGACAAGCACATGAAAAGGTGCTCAACATCATGAGCCATCATGGAAATGCAAATCAAAACCACAACGAAATACCACTTCATACCCACTAGGATAACTATAATAAAAAAGACAACAGCAAGTGTTGACAAGGATGTGGAGAAATCAGAACCTCATACACTGCTGGTGGGACTTTAAAGTGGTGCAGCCATCATGGAAAATAGTTTGGCAGTTCTTCAACAGATTAAACATAGTGTTTCCATGTGACTCAGCAATTCTACTCCAAAGTATATGCCCAAGAGAAATGAAATTATATGTCCTCACAAAAACATGTACACAAATGTTTATAGCAGTATTATTCATAATGTCTAAAAGTGGAAACAAGCAATGTCTATTGAGTGATGAGTGGACGAGTAAAATGTGGTATATCCATATAATGGAATACTTTTTGGCAATAATAAGGAATGAAGTACTGACACATACTACAACATTATGAACCTTGAGAACATAATGCCAAGTGAAAGAATCCAGACATAGAAGGCCACATATTGTATGATTCCATTTATATGAAGTGTGCAGAATAGGCAAATCCTTAGAGACAGAAAGTAGATTAATGCTCGACCAGGGCTGAGGTTGTGGGGAGGGGGGAAATGGGAAATGACTACTAATGGGTTTGGAGTTTCTTTTTGGGGTGATGAAAGTGTTCTGAAATTGATGTAATAGTTTCACAACTCTGTGAGTATACTAAAAACTATTGAATTGTACACTATAAATGGCTGAATTGTATTGCATGTGAACTATATCTCAGTAAAGCTGATGTGTATGTGTATTAAATAGAATCTAGGGGGAAAGAAGAAAGAGGAGGGAAGGAAGGAAGGAAAGAAAGGGTCAGTGGGGAGGCCACTGCAGTGAGAACAATAAAAACTATAAAAAGAAATTAGTAGAATCAGTGTCCAGTAGTGTCCAGTTGTCCATTTCTAGGAGAATGATGTTAATTGATAGAATTAGGGAACGGCTGAAAAGAGAGCTTGTTTGGGTAGAAAAGCTAATGGTTTTAATTTTGGACAGGGTAATAACAAGCAAGGGGAGGCATCCTATTGGAGAGCCGGAAATGTGTGAATAGGCATAGGTGAAAAGTTGTGTGTGGAATAGAGATTTGTGTCTTATTAGCAAGGAGATGGTGGGTTAAATCACTGCAGTAGGATTAGCTGAATAGAGAGTGCAGAGAGAAAAACTGAGAGGTCAAGGACACACTCCTATCACTGCAGTAGGATTAGCTGAATAGAGAGTGCAGAGAGAAAAACTGAGAGGTCAAGGACATACTCCTTGGGGAATAAACACTGGGGAATAAACACTGTTAGGCAGTGGGAATAGGAGGTGGATTCAAAGTGTCACAAAATCCAAGAGAAAATTTCAAGGAAAGGGATGTTCAACTTTCTTACATGCTGCAGAAAATTAGGAAGAAAGAACTAAAGAGAGGCTGTCAGGTTTTGTGACTAGGGAGTCAGTTGTGATCTTTTGGAACATGTTTTGTAGTGTGATAACCATGCTGGATAAATCCCCTGCTGTCAGCTGGAGGCTTGCACTAGAATTTAAATATGCTCCAGTAGCTCCTGAGTTGAAAAGTCATACGTCGGCCTCCACCTTTCCATAAACTACTTTTCTCTCTTTCTCTCTTTGCTGTCACTGCCACGCCTTCTGGATTTACACTTGTCTCCACTTCCTCACCTCATATTCACTCCCCAGTCAGCTGCTGTCTGCTTTCTGTACTGACACCTCACCGAATCCTCTGAAACCAGGGTCACCAACTGTCCTAGTCAGTTTGGGCGGCTGTAACAAAAATACCACAGACAAGGTGGCTTAAACCACAAACATTTATTTCTCACAGTTCTGGAGACTGGAAGTCCAAGATCAGGGTGCAAGCATGGTCAGGTTCTTGGTGAAGGCCCACTTCCTGGCTTGCAGACAGTTACCTTCTGACTGAATCCTCATGTGGCAGAGAGAAAGAGATCATCTCTTGTGTCTCTTTTTATAGAGTCACTAATCCCATTTATGAGGGCTCCACCCTCATGACTGATTACCTCCCAATTCTGACTGAATCCTCATGTGGCAGAGAGAAAGAGATCATCTCTTGTGTCTCTTTTTATAGAGGCACTAATCCCATTTATGAGGGCTCCACCCTCATGACTGATTACCTCCCAATGGCTCCACCTCCTAATACCATCATAATGAGAGTTAGGGCTCCAACATATGAATTTTGGGGGACACATTCATTGTCTAGCACCAATGATCTTTTTGTTGCTGAATGCAATAAATACTTTTTAGTCCTAGGCACATGTGAGGGACACAGACATAAAAAAACATGTTGGCATGTTGCCACCATTGCCATGGGAAGAGAAGAATGGACTGGATGACAGTGACAAAAGCAGCAGAGACACCTTCTGCCTCTGTCTTTCCGGTGTGCCTCTGTTCCTCCTTGCAAGTCCATGTTCTCTCCAGTTCTGACCTTGCATCACCTCTGTTCTTATTTACGATTATTTCCAGGGTGATCTTAACTAGTTCAGTTGCTTCACTTACCACCTGTGGGCTGATGAGTCCTAAATCTCTATATTTAGTCCAGATAGCTCTGTTAAGCTGCAGGTGCTAAAATGTTGATGAAGAATTAATACTCGTATGGTTAGAAAGGTGCTATGCAGGGGTGAAACGAGATATTTTAGCTAAAATATTTATCTATTTAAATGTGTGAGTGTAGTTCTGCTATTATCTAAAATCCATAATAATCATGTGAAACTGTTCTAAAGTCTCTGGGAATATTTTTATTTATACAAGTAATCCATGAATACATTCTTGTAAATCTTCACTCTCATATTCAACACATTTTGCCGAAAGTTAACAACATTGGCAGTTGAATGTGTACCCTTCACAGATTTTTGTGTACATGTCCACGTATTCCATATGTATATTTTGAATTATGTCATTTTGGTTTGTATTTTTCCCCAGGTGTGCATTTTAAATGGTTATGACTAGCTAAGGAAGAATACAAGAAGCAGTAGCTGCAGGTAGGATCCTGATAGGTATAGAGAGGAGGAGGAATGCTGTTTTTTTTTCTTTTCTGTTAGACTGGAGGGGAGGATCAGAGGAGAGTTGTCAAAACAAATGCTCGGAGGGGAAGATGGTAAAAGAAGGGGCTCATGCTGTGGGCTTCTTTTGGAGGCCAGGGGACTGGTGGGACAAGAGACTTGATGGGAGTGGAAAAGAAGTTAGAATAGTTGTGGGAGAAAAGTGTAGAGAGATTAAATGACTGTTGAGCAGCAGGAATCCCACCTTCCTCATCTCTGTAAGTTAAAAAATATCAATTTGTGGAGAGGAAAAGGTATTCTTGGTGTTTTGTTTTTCTGGTGTCCAGGGATAGGAAAACAAAAAAGCAGACTGTGAGAATAAGCCAGTTTGGAATTAGCATAGTAGGCACTGACTGTAATATTAAGTGGTGGAATGAAATATACTTAGAAAGGTGCTTAAATAAGGAAGGAAGTAGAAATCTGATGAGGGAGAAGAAAACCAGGATTGCTGTGTATGGCAGTGCAAGAAAGACGGTGACACCCTCATGGGTAAGACTATCTGTGTCTTGGTCATTGCAACACACCCAGTGCAGAGCACACAGTTGGAGTCTAATAATTGCTGGTCGAATAGATGAGTGAGAACAGGCAGACAAACTGCTAAGTCACGGGGAGAACACTGAGTTGTTAGATGTGTTTTTGTGCCATGTGTTTAGTGATGATGAAATCCAGAGTATGGACCATCTGAGGGTTTCATGAAATGCAGTTTAGTCAAGGAGGCTGAGATTAAGTAGTCAATTGTTCATTGGTTGATCCTAACATTGCTAAGGGTATTAACAGGATTATGGCTGTGGGGCAAAAATAAAATCCAAGTGTCTGCAGAAGTAAACGTCTTGAAAAAATAAATATTGATAGAGATTATTTGGAAGTGACGGTAAAAGTGGTCATGCTCCTCAAATGAAGAGGCTTAGAAAAGGTTGTGGGTGAATGTGTCAGACCCATCTCTGGGTTACTGGTAGTTTCAAAAGTGAGACAATTCTAGAAGGGAAGTTCCCAACCCATTTGTTTAATGGGCATGCAGCTCCAAGTCAGACCTGCTGGGGTTACAAGGAGCTCTAAGACCTAAGATCTGTCCTTCACTTCCCTAAAATAGATTGGGTTTGGCCATTGGAGACATTGATCTTAATCCTATCCCAAATTAGGTTGTTAAATTTTTATCTATGGTCGGGGAAATTCCTTCTCACTGAGGGGTAGGGACCATGGAGAGGACAAGGGTAAAGAGGGGTTGGAAAACAGACTGGTGGACAATGGGATGGAAGCAGAGAAGAATGTATTGGGTTATCTTTATTTATTTATTTATTTATTTTTTCCTTTTTGTCTTTTTTCGTGTCCGGCAACAGATCGCAACCCTCAGTGTCGTGCCCGTACCGGACCGGGACCGGCAACGGGATCGCAACAATGTATTGGGTTATCTTTATTTATTTATTTATTTATTTTTTCCTTTTTGTCTTTTTTCGTGTCCGGCAATGGATCGGAAAACAGACTGGTGGACAAGGGGATGGAAGCAGAGAAGAATGTATTGGGTTATCTTTATTTATTTATTTATTTATTTTTTCCTTTTTGTCTTTTTTCGTGTCCGGCAATGGATCGATCCGAACCCTCAGTGGGAGCGCCACCGTGCTCCCAAGTGGCGCACTGTAGCAGTGCGCCACCGGCCGGCCCATCTTTTTTTTTTTTTTTTTAAAAAAAGATCTCAGTTGGCTTTATTGTGATCATTCCATAAAATAGAGTAAGTGTTCCAATGAGCTGAACAAAAGAGGTTGGCTTTACAGACAGAAAAAGGGCCGAAGAAAGCAGAAACAAAGTAAAAAAAGAGGATTGGTAATTTCGAAGTTACTTTTCTTGTAAGGCAGGGAAAGGCAGACAGAGCAATAGAAAAATAACTGATGATTCAACGTCAAAGTTACTTCAGGCTATCCTTTTAGTGTAAGGATTAAAGCAGAGGAACTTCACTGTCATCTCTATTTAAGATTTAAACTGGCCTGTTTGGGAAATTGGTTGTGATCTCTCTGTTGATGTCTTGGAAGGTCATACCACAACTTAGTTTAGGTTTGGTGACATGAAATTTTTAGCATGGGTGACTCCATTTTGATTTTTTAGTTTTGTCTGTTGGGGCGTAGTGTAGGAAATTAATTCAAAATAATGGCCTTCTATAATTTTTATTTAAGAATTCTCCCCTTTTAGTCACACTCTCACCTATGTGAGAGCATCAGCTCTACTCTCAGATACCATTATTCTGGATCCCTGGTCTCAGCATGCCATTTGTGCTACTCATAGGTTAAGGGGTCCTCTTCATTATCATGCATTTCACTGAATTTTTGTTGTCTGGTTATTTTTTGATGAAGGAAAGTATTTGAGAGAGAGTGGAGATTATCTTTGTCGTCTTGTCCAGAATATGTAAGCATAAATTACAAATTTGCTTTCAAAAGCCAAGCTCAAATAATACAATTTATCACAGACTTTTCAAATGAAATAAACTTTATGTGCTTTGCAAGTCACTTCCAAATTCATATGCCTAGATCACTTCACATTTTAAAAAAAATTACAGTGATTCAAGAAACTCTCCAAATTATCATGTGAGGGATGCTAATAATCTATTAGAAAGCAAAAAGTAAATGAAAACAATTCAAAATGGGTTTGCCAATCTGAGTTAAAACCAATATTGATTAGGGATGAAAAAGTTTTCATGCAATGGGTTTCAAATGGTAACTATGTAACCTCTCTATTGCTATCCACAAAAATGGGGTGATTAACACAATAAAGGCCATATACAACAAACCCACAGCTAATATCACACTGAATGGACAAAAATTGGAGGCTTTTCCTCTAAGATTTGGAACGAGACAAGGATGTCCACTTTCCCCACTCTTATTCAACATAGTACTGGAAGTTCTAGCCAGTGCAAAAAGGCAAGAGAAAGCAATAAAGGGTATCCAAATCAGAAAGGAGGGAATTAAAACTATATCTATTTGCAGATGACATGATTATATACATAGAAAGCCCTAAAAACGCCACCAAAAAGTTACTAGAACTAATAAGTGAATTCAGTATAGTAGCAGGATACAAAATCAACACACAAAAATTAATAGCCTTCCTATATGCCAATAATAAAATAGCTGAAGAAGAAATCAAGAAAGTAATCCCATTCATAACAACTACCAAAAAATGAAATGTCTAGTAGTAAATTTAACCAAGGAGGTGAAATACCTCTACAATGAAAACTGTAAAATATTGGTGAAAAAAACTGAAGAGGGTACAAATAAATGGAAAGATATTCCATGTTCTTGGGTTGGAAGAATTAGCATAATCTAAAGATCCACATTACCCAAAGCAATCTACACATTCAATGTAATCCCTAACAAAATACCAATGACATTCTTCACAGAAATAGAAAAAAAGATCTTGAAATTTGTACAGAACCACAAAAGACTCCGTATAGCTAAAGCAATCTTGAACAAAAAGAAGAAAGTTGGAGGCATCATACTTTTGACTTCAAAATATACTGTAAAGCTATAGTAACCAAGATAGCATGGTACTGGTATAAAAATAGACAGATAGACCAAAGGAATAGAATAGAGAGCCCAGAAATAAACACATGTGCTTACAGCCAACTTATTTTTGACAAAGGTGCCAAGAATATACACTGGAGAAAGGACATCCTCTTCAACAAATGGTGCTGGGAAAACTGGATATCCACATGCAGAAGATTGACACTAGACCCCAAAGGACAGCCTCTTCAACAAATGGTGCTGGGAAAACTGGATATCCACATGCAGAAGATTGACACTAGACCCTTATCTCACACAATACACAAAAGTCAACTGAAAATGGATTAAAGATCTAAATTTAAGACTGAAAACCATGAAACTACTTGAAGAAAACATAGGGGAAACACTACATGACAGTAGAGTGGTTAGCACTTTTTTGAGTGAGACTACAAAGGCACAGGCAACTAAAGCAAAAATACACAAATGACACTACATGAAACTGAAAAGCTTCTGCACGGCAAAGGACACTGTCAACAAAATGAAGAGACAAATTACAGAATGGGCGAAAGTATTTGCAAACTACACATCAGGCAAGGGGCTAATATCCAGAACATACGAGGAACTCAAACAACTCAAAAGCAATCCCCCCAAAATAACCCAGTGAAAAAGAGGTTAAAGGACCTGAATAGACATTTCTCAAAAGAAGACACACAAATGGCCAACAAGAACATGAATAAATGCTCAAAATCACTAATCCTCAGGGAAAGCAAATTAAAGCCACAATGAGATATCATCTCACCCCAGTTAGAATGGTTATTTTCAGCAAGACAGAAAATAGCAAAGGCTGGCAAGGATGTGGAGAAAAGGGACCCCTTCTACATAGTTGGTAGGAATGTAAATTGGTACATCCATTGTGGAAAACAGTATGGAAGTTCCTCAGGAAAAGAAAAACAGATCTGCCTTATGACCTGGCTATCCCACTACTAGGTATATGCCCAAAGGAAAAGAAATCAATATTTCAAAAAGTCACCTGCGCTCACATGTTCGTTGCAATGCTATTCACAACAGCCAAGAGAGGGAATCAACCGAAATGCCCATCAACAGATGCATGTATAAAATAAACTGTGGCATATATATACATAGTGGAATACTACCCAGCTATAGAAAGAAATGATATTCTATTATTTGCAACAA
Source organism: Galeopterus variegatus (assembly GCF_000696425.1). Taxonomy (NCBI): domain Eukaryota; kingdom Metazoa; phylum Chordata; class Mammalia; order Dermoptera; family Cynocephalidae; genus Galeopterus; species Galeopterus variegatus. Next base: position 230,376 of record NW_007728835.1, read on the forward strand.
CATGGATAAAACTGGAAGCCATCATGTTAGGTGAAGTAAGTCAGGCTCTGAAAGACAAATACCACATTATCTCACTCATGTGGAATTTGAAAAAAGTGGTTCACATAGAGTAGAGAGTAGAATAATGGTTACCAGAAGGGAGGTGGGGGGGAGGAGTACGGGTGGACTAACAGGTACAAAATTATGCCATCTACCCTACGCGAATCATTGTGCAGTATACACATGTATTGAAACAACTCACTGTACCCCACAAATATGTACAAGTAAATGTTAAAATTTTTTTTAAAAAGGTTGAAAAAGACGTTCCATTTATTTTCCCTACTGTGGAATCAATCTTTACAGTATTCCAATGTGGGTTTCCCACCAAACTGAACATGTGATATAATTTCCTGGCTGCTTCTCCTGATTGTTGATTCTCTCAGCTCTAAAGTTTTCTGCCCATTATATCACAATTCTTGTCTCTTCCTATGTGGAAGTTGTACAGTTTGACTGGGCTGTTAGCACTTGTAGGGTAGGTTTTTCTTAAAATATTTTTATTGGCATAAATTCTGTAATCAATACATCTCCCAACATTTGCCTTTGTACACTATGCCAGTAGCTCCCAAACTTTACTGCACATTCCACGTTGGAATCTCCCGATGGTTTTAAAAGTATATTGATGGCTGGCTCCCACCCCCAGGTATTTTGACTTAATGGGTATGGAATGTGACTTAACACTGAGATTTTTAAAATTCCCCAGATGATTCTCATGTGCAGCAAAATTTGGGCACCACTGTGCTACACTATTATTTAAGGAATTTAAGGAGCCTGAGCCACTCCCTGACTATACAGGACGAGCATTAACCCACATGAGTCACTAGGACAGGAAGAATAGAACTATTAAATTGCACAGTAGCATGTAAAGGCAAGTAGTAAGAAATGTTCCAATGACATCATTTAAATACTTTTTACTACATTTTTTTCAGTTCTGAATTTATTTAATCCCATTATTCTTAGCTTTGGGCTAAATGCTTTCTCTTCTTGGCATTAATACCTTTTACATATGTTTGTAACTTTATCTCTTCACTCTGTCATTTATTGGCAGGTTCTGCGTGTTTAACTTCTTGCTCTTTTTTTTTTTTTTTTTTTTTTTTTTTTTTTTTTTTTTTTTTGATGAATGAATCCCTGAAGGCTCCTACTTATGCTTTGCTAGACCTACTGTCCGCAGGTGTCTCGTGTAATTTGAACATTACGTAGGACTAGATGGTCTCAGCAGGCAGTGAGGAAAGGCAGTCTTTTACCTTGATACTCAGTCCAAATCAGCACTGGCCTGTTTTTCACTTACGTCATTGGAAACTAATCTCTAATTTGTTTTCGATTATAATTCCAAGATATCTCCCCATTTCTTCACTGCTGTTCCTCCTTGCCATCTGTTGCTTTCCAGGCTTCTCTGTTACTGCATAACTATGTGGAAAAGAATTCCCCCAGAGGTATTGGATCGCATTTTTTTAAGATTTAGAAAATGTCCATGTTTATTAATGAACTATGTGAGCAGTTTGTTTCTGGGGCGGCCTGTTTATGTAGTGCTCCTTATTGCTTTGCCAAGATACTATTTGAAATATGACTTAATATGCTTTGAACTTCCTTTGGAAACTATTAATATGTTAAATAAAGCCAGAACCAAAGCAACAATAGCCCATATCACAATTGCCTTAAATGGACAGGCTTAAGGCTTTTTATTTTTTTACACACAACTCTACCTAATGCCTACATTTCTTTTACTCACTTTTTCTGATTATAAAAATAATGTATTATAATTTTAAAAATGTTGAAATTACAGAATTTTTTCCTACAAAAATCAAATTTATTTTTCAGCATGTTTTTCATTTAGATAAAATCTTTGGTGAGGTGTGCACCAATCCGGAAGTGTACATGAAGATTGATCACCCGCTTATTCAGCATATTTTTTTCTTTTCTTTTCCAAATCAGAACATGACAACAGCACACAGTCTTTGTCTGCCCATCAATGAGGTCAACATCTGTGTCAGCATATTTTCATTGGGTACAATATTTATTATTTATTTCTCTTGTTTTTTATTTTTTTCCCCCACACATTACTGCCTTCAATTGCTTTTTATTTTCTATTTTTTATAAATCGTATTTCTTTATAAAGATCACTTATGCTTTTCAATTCTTTTGAATTGAACATGAATTTGTGTGTTGTTGTAATGAATTTATTTTTTTATTTTTTATTTATTTATTTATTTTGTCAATATACACTGTATATGATTATTATGGCCCGTCACCGACACCTCCCTCCCTCCTCCCTCTCTCCCCTCCCCCCCAAGAATGTCCTTTCCGTTTGCTTGTTGTAACAACTTCATGGAAGTATAGTTGTTATATCTTCTTAAATCAGACTCTTCTGAAAAGTGCAATGTCTTTATTTGTATGATTTACCAAGCATTCAGAAATTTGCAGCAAAATTTCCTTTTACACTGGAGATATTGATTCTCTGTGCTTAGTGGAAAAATATAAGCTGCCAACAGTATAATTTTATCAAAGTCCTCAGAATAAAAAGGTTCAAGTAGTTGTGGGCAGTCTGAACTTTTTTTTAAAGACTCATTTTTTTAAACAGACTATTATTTTTTGTTTTTATTTTTTGGCAGCTGGCCAGTACAGGGATACAAACCCTTGACTTTGGTGCCATCAGCACCACGCTCTTACCAAGTGAGCTAACCAGACAGCCAGAATATTTTATTTTAAAGTAGGAGAGAAATCACCTATAATTATGAAGTTACTACTGTCGATGTTTTGGTATATTTCTCCTCACTCTTTTTTCTGTACATATTTCTTTCAGCTTTTAAAAGAATTTTTGCAAGCAGGAGAATTGCTGACATAAGAAAAATTTTAAAATATGGAAACATAATTGATTATACATATTTTGGGGGTACAGTGTTGACTATGAGTATTTGTGCACTATATCTGATGATCACATCAATGTTATTAGTATGTTCATTATTACAAATCATGATTATTCTTTGTGTCCCTTACCCAGTTTCTCCCTAACCCCTCTCCCCCTCCCCCTTTCCCACCTCTAGTAACTGTAGGTCTGTTCTCTCCTTCTGAAAGTTCAACATATTATTGTGGCCTGCCTTCCTTCCTTCCTTCCTTCCTTCCTTCCTTCCTTCCTTCCTTCCTTCCTAGCTCCCACTTATGAGTGAGGATATGTGGTATTTCTCTTTTTGTGCCTGGCTTATTTCACTTATAATTTCTTCCAGTTCATGCATGTTGCTGTGAATGACAGCATTTCATTCTTTTTTATGGCTGAGTAGTATTCCATTGTATATATATACCACATTATCCTTATCCAGTCATCCATCAATGGACATTTAGATTGGTTCTATGTCTTGGCTATTGTGAATAGAGCTGCAATGATCATGGGAGTGCAGGTATCCTTTTGACATGATGATTTCCATTCCTTTGGGTATATACCCAGAGTGGGACTGCTGGATCATATGGTAGTTCTATCTAGTTGTTTGAGAAACCTCCATATTTTTTCAACTTTTTATGAGAAAATTTTAAACATATAGAAAATTGAAAGACTAACACAAGGAACACTCATATACCTACTATCTGGGTTGAATAGTTATAAGGAATTTGTCATAAATGATTCATCTGCCTCTCTGTAACTCTCTTTGTATCTTTAAGGAAAGTGAACCATGCCTTTTTCTTTCCAAAAAAAAAAAAAATCCATTCTCTTATATAACCCTATAACATTATCATCAAAATTAATAACTCCCCAATATAACTTAATACCCAGTCCATACTTAAAATGTCCTCAATTTCCCCCAAATGTCTTTTATAACAACTTAAAAAAATTTTTAAAGCAAGAAACAATCAAAAATGGCCATTGAGTTGTTATGTTTCTTTAGTCTCTTCTCATGACATTGCCTTTCGAAAAGACCAGCCTTGTAGAGTGTCTCACATTCTGGTGGGTGATTATTTCCTCAAGGTGACATTTACCTTGTTCTCCTGTTCCCTGTATTTCCTATAAAGTGGAAGGTACAGGAAAGGCCTCAGATAGCCATAATTAACAGCAGTTTATTGTAGGGTAGTGTTTTTGACAAGACTGCTTCATAGGTGATGTTACGGAGCTGATATTGGTCATGTCAAGGGGCACATAATATCAGGTTGTCCCACTAGGAGTGGTGCTATTTGCTTCCCTGGTTAAAGTGGTGCAGCCACATCCCTCCATTCCCCCCCTCCCTTGTGATGGACAAGTAACCTGTGGGGTGAAATTTTGGCACCTTTGCATATATCCAGTCCCTCATTACCTTTTCACCCAATGGTTTTAGCATTTACTGAAATTCTTGCCTGAATTATTTCATTGGGGTCTGCAAAACGGTGATTTTCTAATTCTATAGTCTACATTTATTAGCTGAAATTATTCTGTAAAATAAGATCTTTCCCAAATAAACTTTGGCTTCTCCTAAAAAGGCAGGAGAATTAATTTCCCTTTACGTGTCAATTTTCAGAGTAAATAATTAATGTAATGTTGCACAATTTTTTTAAGACACAAATTTGAGAACATAATGCATAAAAGTTTTGATATTTCTTTTTGATTGCTATACTAGAGTTAGCATTTTCTCATATCTGGGTAATACTGACTGAGAATGACTTGTGAATATCTCCTTTAATGACTACATACAATTTCTCTGAATGGTTCTATCAAAATTTTCTTCCTGTTCTTTTCTATTAAACATTTAGAATGTTTCTGGTTCAATGTCACAGATAAGATTTTGGAACATTTTGTGACTGAATCTTTGTTTAAATTTTGGATTCTTTCTTTTTTGGTGGCTGGCTGATATAGGGATCTGAACCCTTGACCTTGGTGTTATAACGCTTATCACACTGCTGGATTATTTCTTTAGGATAGAGTCCTTCTATATTCTTAAGACCCAAATTAAACATGTGACTATTTAAAGCATCTTGGTTAGTGACTGTTTTATAGGCAAATAATGGGCCTTAATTAAATGCTGGCTCCCTTTCCTTTAGATCTAATGCCCGTCTGGTGCTGTAGTTTGCCTCATGCTACCTTATATTTTACTTCATTTTTAATGTATATGCTCTTTTTAAAAACCATCTTATAAGCCCTTTGAGGTCAGATATTGTGTTTTATCTTGCTGTGTAGCCCTAGCATCATCCATTATGTTTTACTTGTCATAGACACTAAAGAAGTGTTTGTTGATGATAGTGATTTACTGGTATTTTACTTTGTTGTGGCAAATTTAGTAGCCTTAGGGTGATTAGAATTATCACTGATTTTGGAGGCTTATGTCTAATGAGAGGCATGTAGGTCTATTCCTCCTGTTAAATGGCTTCATTGTTTTGTGTGTGTAGAATGGCATTGGGGAGGATGCTACTAATGCGTTTTCTAAATCAGTCCTGTGTCCTGAATGAGATATTGTTAACCTTGTGTGGTAATTCTTTTATTTTTACACACAATCCACTGCATCTTCTCTGGTGTGCTGGCAAGAGGGCCTAGGTGTGGACCAGTTAGTGAGAAATTTGAGTGGATGTTGCCCTCCAAGTGTGGCAGAATCTGCTCCCGGGAAAATTTCATTGACAGATGAGTCTGCATAAAAGGGATTAACTTTCATCTTGGGACAGCCAGATTAGGGACAATAAAATTTTTTTGCCTAGAGTGGTTATTTATTTGCTGTTGTTAGACATTAATAATGTCTCCAACAACTACTTTTTAATGCTTTTTATTCATGAAATGAAAGCTGACCATTGGTGAACTCTCTTTGAGAATACTTTGGTTTTATTTCAATTGAATTAAAGTTGATATTTAATCCAACATTGTTACTTATAATCTGTTAAATAATTTTTCTTGGTTATATTTCACATCTATGCTTTTACAAAGTTCACAGTTTTTAAAATAATTTTATTTTTAGTGTGAAACATTTTATCAAGGATATTTAGACATGGAATGATGAATTGTCTTTTAAACTAAAACTGGCAGATGGACAAAGTCATACTTCTCCATGAGCAAAGTATATCTCTATTGCATAGACCACAGAATAAACTTTAAAATGAATGATTACATTTTTCTTTTTTATTTAAAATGGAAGAGAGTCTCTTGAATATACTTTAATATATTGAGGATATATTAATATATTGAGGATTTAACAAACTTTGACATATTGAGGATAGGAATCATGTCTTATTAATAAGTAGAATCTCCAGATAAGTGTCCAATAAATGGTTCTTGAATCAGTGAGTGAACTTTTCTCTGTTACTGTTTGTAGGGCCTAATTAAATAACAAATACTCAGCTAGTTTATGACTAACATAAAGTGCTTTGCAGTCCTTGGAATAGATGAGAGTAATACCTCCTTTTAACTTAAAATAAAGAAGTATTTTAATCTCTGTCTCTTGGGCCAATAAAGTAGATATTGCCATTTTTCTTTTCAAGGTGAGAAATGTTCACAAAACACACACAACACACTCTCATCATGGAAAAAAAAAACATCAAAATTAATTAACCTTCAGTATTTTCAGTGTTTTATAAGTATTAGCTCTATTCATCATTATAACATCCTTATAAAATAAATATTATTATCTTTTGCACATAGGTAGATAAATTGAGGGACCATGTTTCAACATGAATGTGTTGAATTCTTTAGTGTCATGAGAATTTTTCCCTCTTATATTAGATACACAGAATCCATTCATACTTTTAATGGAATGTCATTTTCCATTATTATTAATTGTAGCTAGTACAAAACAATTTCTTATTCTGTGAAACACCAAATAGATCTTTTTAAGAGAATAGGAAGTAAATCAAGTATCCTACAATGGACAAATGCTTTAATTAGCTGGGGAAAAAACAATGAAATAAGAGAGACTAATCACTAAATTGCATCCCTTCCTGTATTTGCATTTAACACCAACCAACTAATCATTGTCAAATCCATCTTAAATTTCTATATTAGGGGCACAGAACTATTGCTTTTGTTCTACTTCTGTAGTTACCCCAATATTCAGACTTCTTTACATAAAATTAGAGATTGCTCTGAAGTCATGTTATTCACACATTTCACAAAGTTCATTTGTTCCTAACCTTCTGATACTCCGCTTATTTCCATGAGACTAAGTGACCCTTTCTATATCCCAATACACATCTGCCAAGCCATGCATCTGTTTTTATGCCTATCCCAGAATCCCTACTATCCCCAATCTGGTTTGAGGAAAGAATGTGGCAATGATTTCTGGAGGGGAACTAGACAAGTTGGACAGAAGGTTGCAGTGTTAGGGTGTTTTTAGATTCTGTTTTCTTCTAGGATTTTTAGCACCACCATCCAATCCCACCCTAGAAACTCTTTCAGTATAGAACTCCTTCCAGGACTGGTTAAAAACCTCTCTAACTAAACTACCTGAAAAAGATTGCAAGCTGAAAAAAGATATGGATATGTAAGAGTGGTGTGTATGTGCAAGTGAGAATGTGACAAGGAGAAGTTCTAAGCTCTGTTCTGAAAGCAGATTTTATTTCCTTAAATTATACCTTTTCTATTCCTGTCTTTAGTTACTTTATGCTACCTGGGGCACTTGAGTCAGGGCAGAAAACAATATAAGTAATCACTTTAAAATTTTACTACATCATTATCATATTTATTTTTATAACCTCTGTGATGTAATTATTTACTCCCATTTTACAGTTGAGAAAAGTGGAGTTCAGAGAAGCTTAGTGATTCGTAGAATCTGTAAGTGGTGTAACTTGGACTTAATCCAGTCCTTTTGACTCTTATCTATGCTTCCTTTACTAAATTACAGTGGAAAGACAATAGCACAGTATTTGGGAAATGATAAAAAAATGAACATTTTTAAGTGATAAAATAGACCATATTTGGAATTTCATAAAGTTAGTCTAACAACATTACATATAGTCGTTATTTGGGTAGAAATTGTAGAGAAATAGAATGCCAAACTTTCTTCTAGCTCACTAGAGTGGTACAAGCCAACCCTATAAACGGCTATGCTTCATTGATTTCAGAAATGACAACTACAGCAGTAATAAGAATGGAGACCCATAAAATTCACAGGAAGTACCTAAAAGAAATCTAAATGAAAAACATTTAAAAATGAAAACAATAGATCTATGTTAAGGAAAACATATCTTAAAGAATCAAAGTAAAATAAAAAAATTCCAATCTCAGTTGCTGCAATAAAGAGAAAGCAGCTAAAATATGAATCCCTTTTCATCACAATATAACTGCCAGTCAGCCAAAGACAGTAGCAGCCCATGGAACTGAGGACCATTAAGCATGACAAGGGATTATATACAGTGACTCTATATATTATAAAAAGAATTTCTCTGTAGATTCCAGAGCATGTTCTTTATTTATAGTAGGAAACATTTCAATATTAAGAAAAGCTCTCTTACAATTAAAATAAATCTACTTGAACTTCTTCCCTGGAATAATTCCCATCTAATATAGTCAGTCCATCTGTCATATGTTGGACAGCACAAAAGAAAGATGATGAAAGAAAAGTCTCTGTTCAAATTCTGTTTAGTAAAAATGCTTTCTTTCTATATCAATTTTTAAAAATACCTTTCTTCACCTATTAATAGTAGATTTGGCTACAGCCATTATGAATGATAGCTTTCTATTGAGTTTAAAAGAACCTCTTATGCCTATTTAACCATAACTTAATATTTTATAGAAAAAATATTAGTACAAAAATATAAAGACAAGAACAGAATTCATCTATAATTCTTCTGCTAAGTAAGAGATAACCATTGTTAACATTTTGGTATATTCCTCTGATTTCAGAATACTTAATGGAATAGGTAATGCTTCAGAAAGATATTTTCATAGGAATGGCACTTCTTTTAAAGGGAATGAAAGATCAAAACTTTTTTTTTTTTTTTTTTTTTTTT
>NW_007728835.1:240157-276842 GCF_000696425.1 Galeopterus variegatus
GATCACACCCCTCGGTGTTGCACCCACACCTCACTCAGCTAGTGAGCGGGAACCGGTCTGTATGTGGGATTCGAACCCTCGGTGGGAGCGCCGCCGCGCTCCCAAGCGGCGCACTGTAGCAGTGCGCCACCGGGCCGGCCCGAAAGATCAAAACTTTAAAAAAAATAAAGTGCCAGTGATTTGTAATCATACAATTATTTAATCAAGAGATTGTTCTCTCTCAAAGCTCACAGACTCTTGGTGTTGAAAGGCACCTAAGAGTCCAAAATACAGGGATCACTTCAATAGGTGGTGTTGCGTCCTTGACAGAGTTTAATAATTGGTTTGGGTCATTCTGACAACTTTCCCTTTTAAATAATTTTATTCATTAAAGATTTTGGAGTTCAGTATTTAAAGACATTTCCAAAAATTTTTTTATTACTTATAGAGCAGTGGTTCTAAAACATATATGAGGTACTTCAAAAAGTTTGTGGAATATAGAATTATAAGATAATATGAATTTTTTCATGAACTTTTTGAAGTACCCTCATATATGCATCAGAATCACCTGAACTGCTTATTAAAACACAGACTGCTGAGTTTCTGGTTCCATATGCTTAGGGGAAGGGCTTGAGCCTGTGCCTTTCTAACAGATTTCCATCCCAGGCAATGCTGGTGCTGCTGGCCTGGGGACCACACTTTGAGAACCACTCACATGAGAATACAGCTTAGAGGAGGCAATTTTTCCTAACATTGCAAAAATAGTTTTAAGCCTAAAATTTAGCATCTTCCATTTGTGGTACTTCCCAACACAGTGATAAACTGCAGGTTCTATTTTATATTTTTAAAATGAAATTTTATAGTCTGGTTTTAATGAGAATGTCAAGATCAAGCATGAATATAGACTTGAGGCATTCACCTTAAAAGCTCTACAAGCATAAAAGAGGAAAAGCAATTCTTTCCAAAGAAAACCTCCTAAATTCCAGAATTTCCTACTAATGTACAGATTGTCTATAGAAGTGTTTAGGGTGCATGTGAGCTTATGAATCTGTAGGCATGGTGAAAACTGTTCGCCATATTCTAAACCCCACTCTGAGGTTTTTCTTTCCAAAGAAAACCTCCTAAATTCCAGAATTTCCTACTAATGTACAGATTGTCTATAGAAGCGTTTAGGGTGCATGTGAGCTTATGAATCTGTAGGCATGGTGAAAACTGTTTGCCATATTCTAAACCCCACTCTGAGGTTTTTCTCTTCAAACCTTAAACTTTATCAGCATGGCCTCCTTCACTTCTGTTACCAGTGATCAGTGTCCATCCACTTTCACAAATGTCCCTAGTCCTTGAAAGCCTCACACATTTTCTCAAGTACTCAAATCCCTGATGCTTAATGAAATATTTGCAAGTATAATAGCAAAGCAAGAGATAGGTCCAGTGGTTCTCAGAGCTTTACCAGGCAACCATGTACCAGTCTGTTAACTTTATAAAACTTTGTATTTTAAAATGTCTTTATAGTAATTGAGGCGGGATATTGATCTGGGAATCAGGTGACCGTTCAAGCTCTAGTTCTGCTGTGACTCAATTGTTAATTTTAGGTAAATTGCTTAACTCATTCTAATGTAGTGTTCAAGAGTTCAGGACTTTGGTGTCAAAAAGACCTGGGTTTGAGTCCCAGTTTCTGGTGTTCACTGGCTCTGGGAATCTGTAAAGATGGTGATAACAATAAATCCACAGAGTAGGGTTGATTTGAATATCAGAATATATATATTCAACAAGTGTCTGCCACACTAGGCACTCAATACTGCTAGTTATTACTGCTATGCTAGGGTTGTACTGAATAATTGATGCTTGGGCACTTTCCAGCTTTACAATGCTGCAATTTTAAGTGAAATCTATTGTTGAAAATAATGATGGCTCTGTTAGTTTGCCAGGGCTGCCATAGACTGAGTGGCTTAAACAGCAGAGATTTATTTTCTCACAGTCAAGGAGGCTAGAAGTCAGAGATCAAGATGCCAACAGAGCTGGTTTCTTCTGAGGCCTCTCTTCTTGGCCACCTTCTCCCTGTGTCTTCACATGGTCTTTTCTCTGTGTGTGTCTCTTCAATTTTCCTCTTCTCATAAGCACACCACCCTTATTGGATTAGACCCCATCCTAATGATCTCATTTTAATTTAATTACCATTTTAAAGACCCTACCCCCAAATACAGTCACATTCCAAGTTACTGGGGGTTTGTTCCTCAACATATGAATTTTGGGGAGACACAATTCAACCCATAACAATGGCTAAGCATGCAATTTTGGCCTCTTGTCCCCCCACTGGGTTTGAGGAAGAATTATAATGAATTTATCCTTAATTTTTGATTTTCAGTTTTTGGTGAGTCATTTCATGGTGAAATTTTGGCTATCCAAAAGCAAAAATAAATAAATAAACAAACACGTAAATAGACAAACCAAGAATGCCACCACCACCAAAACCCAGAGGGAAGCATTTGGTTGGGACTCTGCTTTTGGTACTGATATATGTCTCAGAACTGATGTCCTCACTTTCTGCAAATGGATACTGATCATCCACAAAATAGATGCATTAGTGGCCAGAAACAGTTTTCACACTCCATGTTTTCTGCTATGTGGGCATCATCCATTAACCAACAATTTAATGCCCTCGTGGGTGAGTAGTTACCTGGCAAGGCTCTGAGATCCACTGGACCTCTTGTTCCTGCCTCATGCTCTTAGTTCATGAGGCATTAATGATTGCCAGACCAGTATGTGTACTTGTGAAGACATTTTTAGACATAATTTATTGGCAAACCAATAATTTTGCCTTTGGAGCTGGGAAGAATGCATCAGCGTACCTTGACTTGGGAGCTGTTACAGCAATGAAGTTCTCCTAGGTGTGAAAGAAATCATGTTTGAACAGATGCCAGACTTAGTGCTTGGGATGTACTTGGTGCTCAGTGAATGTCAATTTATCATTCATTCTATCAAAAGGTCTCAGTTTAGTGTGGGCATAAACATGAAATGAGTTATGCTCTGCCTCTGGGAAATGGGCTTCTTTGAGGCACGGCAGTGCAATTCCACAACTTTGAAGACATAACAGTTATTAGAAAAGTTTCTCAATCATGTTTTAAGATTCAGTACTATTCATTTTAAACTCATACTTGGCCCAAATATCTACCCCAACCCCATCCATACAGGTAAGACTTTTGGCTCTAGCTCCTTGGTACTGGTAGCGATGGTGGTGGTGATGGTGGTAGTGGTGGTGGTGGCAGTTGTGGGGGGGGGGGCAGTGATGGTGGTGCTGCTACTGCCAGTGATAGTGATGATGGCAGGGGTGATGATGGTGGTGGTGGTGGTAGGAGCTGGAGCAGTGGTTTGTGGTTTGGGCGACTGGAATGTGGAGGGAGCCCACACCAGATATTATCTGAGGCACTTTCCTTCTCTTGTCTTTTCTCTGGTGCTGGGGTGGGAAGTGAGTAGGAAAAGCAGAGGCAGGGATCTTCTTATAGAGTGGTTTATAGTCACGCAGCAGTTACTACTCTGTTGGACATGAGCAACCGATTCTCTCACACTGAGTGGTGCTTATACATTTGTGTTTTAGTGGTGGTGGGGGCAGTTGTGGGGGGGGGCAGTGATGGTGGTGCTGCTACTGCCAGTGATAGTGATGATGGCAGGGGTGATGATGGTGGTGGTGGTGGTAGGAGCTGGAGCAGTGGTTTGTGGTTTGGGCGACTGGAATGTGGAGGGAGCCCACACCAGATATTATCTGAGGCACTTTCCTTCTCTTGTCTTTTCTCTGGTGCTGGGGTGGGAAGTGAGTAGGAAAAGCAGAGGCAGGGATCTTCTTATAGAGTGGTTTATAGTCACGCAGCAGTTACTACTCTGTTGGACATGAGCAACCGATTCTCTCACACTGAGTGGTGCTTATACATTTGTGTTTTGTGATACAACTAAATGCTGATTCTCTCTGAGGTGTATTTGCTGGTTTTTTGAAGTGTGCATAGTCCCTGGCCTGGGAGATCTGGCTGGGACTCCACAGCTACCATGACTGCAGCCCCTGTCACAGGTGGGCCACTTCTCTTGCCACTTGTTGGGGTCCCATCAACTGTTGGGTGATAATTCAGTGGAGTAGAAGCAAAATGGCTTAGGATCATACTTCTTCAGCCATGTCATCTTGACCCACAGACACTCAAGAATCCTTGTTACTGCTGACAGTGGAAATGCAGGTTGCCCCTCCCAAGCAAATCTTTTCTCAAATCTATCATCAGTTTCTGAAGAGCTTGGCTAATCCCATTCCTGATCTACACTTAGATGAGATACTATCTCTAGCCCCCAGTTTAGTTGAGGTGGAGATTTTGGAAATCCTCAGTCTTTCTGACTTACTTTCTTTGGTTTTCCAGAAGGAAAAGAAGAGAATAGTTTCATTTTAGGAAACCTGTATTGTACCAAATTGTGACTTCTTCTCTCCCAAGCCTTCCCTTGTTAGTTCTTCCAGAATTGTGGAAGCTCTGTGGGCTGGTGGCTTTCCCACAGCAGCTGTGGCTTTCATTCAAAATGTGGAAAATTTCTGGGCCTTCTTTTTCAGGAGTGAGTCTTAATTGCCAATCTTGTCACTCAAGAACCTAAAGCTATACTATTGCTTTGGTTTTGTTCCCCTATGCAGAAATAGAAAATGAAAAGGTTGGATTGGATGGCCTTGAACATCCCATCTAACTTTGAGATATGAAAATTACTTGATAAAGAAGGGAGACTACATCTCAAGTAGTTTTGCTAAAGAAAGTGTAATATAAGATTTTATAGAGCTAGAACTACACATACATTAGGTAATGCTCCGAATACAGTCATAGTAGGTGACTACTTAAGTAACAGTTCTTCATTTACTGTGTGCTCTGGGCTAAGATTTGTATAATCGCTTATTTTCATAACACTTCGCAAGGTGGGGTGGTTATCATCAATTCCATCCATTTTGTGGATGAGGAAATTGAAGTTCAGAGAAGTTAAGTGGTTGTCTAAATTATGTAAAGCCTTTTAAGTAACAGCATTAATACTTGAGCATGTATTTTTTCATCCCTACATTTGTATTATGTTGTACAAAATACTTTTTCTAAATGTGTAAGGATAGTCTAAAGTATGATAACAAATAGACCCAACCACACAAGCTCAACACAGTAGAAGTTGATTTTCCTCTCACATATTAGCTCCATGCAGTGGTGCAAGTCAGTGGGGTGGCTGTCCTCCACATCGTCACGCCAGCTCCTCTCATCTTGTGACTCTGCTATCCCCTAGCAGGATTCATTTCTTTTTCTAAAAAGTCAGGGTTATTTAGGTATAACTTACATATAGTAAAATTCTTTCTTTTTTCAGTGTACAGTTCAATGAATTTTGACAAATGTATACAGTTGTGTCACCACCATCACATTCAAAATATAGAACATTTCCATTGCTCAAAAAAGTACTCTTGTATTTGTAGTCATGCTCCTTCCTACCCTACCAAATTCTGCCCCTATAAATTTGCCTTTTCCAGAAGGTCACATGGATGGAATCACATAGTAAATAACCTGATATGGGTTAAATTGTGTACCCCAGGTTTTAAGTCACTGATGCTTAATCCCCATTGTAGCTGTTGAGGTGGGAAATCGTATTATGGTAATTGAAAGGTGGGACCTTGAAGAGGTGATTAGATTCTGAGGACCATGCCTAGTGAATGGATTAATAAAGGTGGTCAGGGCCGTGATTCTGAGGGCTTTAAAGGAAAAGTATGTGAGAGTCTCTCTCTCTCTGCTCCACTATTCTCACCATGTGACACCCTCCCTTGTTGTAGAGTCACCTCACCAGATGTATTCCTTGGACTGTGGACTTCTCAGCCTCCAAAACTGTGAGCAAAAATTTTCATTTTCTTACAAATCACCCAATTCCAGGTATTTTGCTATAGCAATTTAAATGGACTAATATAGAAAATTGGTGCCAGGAGTGGGATGATTCTTATAACCAATACTTGAAAGTATGGAACTGCTTTTGGACTCATGTTCATAAAGCCTGTGCCCAGACCTAATTACTGAAGTGTTTCACTTATGTTTTCCCTTAGTAATTTTACAGTTTCAGGTAAGTTTTAAATCCATTTTGAGTTGATTTTAGTGTATGGTGAGAGGTGCATATCTAGTTTCATTCTTCTGCATATGGATATCCAATTTCCCCAGCACCACTTATTGAAGAGGCAGTCTTCTCCCCAATGTAGACTTTTGTTGCCTTTGTCCAATATCAGATGGCTATAAGCCTGAGGGGTGATTTCTGGTTTCTCAATTCTACTCCACTGGTTTGAATGTCTGTTTTTATACCAGTACCATGCTGCTTTGGTTACAACAGCTTTGTAGTTTAATTTGAAGTCAGGCAATGTTATGCTTCCGGCTTTACTTTTTTTGCTCAGGATTGCTTTGGCTCTTTGCGGTCTTTTGTTTTTCCATATGAAAGGTAAGATTGTTTTTTCCATTTCTGTGAAGAATGTCATTGGTATTTTGATGGAGATTGCATTGAATCCATAGATGGTTTTGGGTACTATAGATATTTTCAAAATGTTAATTCTTCCAGTCCAAGAGCATGGAATCTCTTTCCATCTTTTTGTGTCTTCTTTAATTTCTTTCAGAAGTGGTTTGTAGTTCTCATTGTAGAGGTCTTTCCTGGTGGGAGTTTAGAAGATAAGAAAACCAGTGAAAGTTTGCTACTTCTTAGAGACTGGTTAATGGTGGTGAGCAGAATGCTGATAGAAATATGGACAGCAAGAGTCATTCTGAGAAGATCTCAGATGTAAATGAGAAGGGACCTGTAAACTGGAGTAAAAATCACCCTTGCTGAGAACTTGCAAGGAACTTGAGTGCATTCTGTTCATGCCCAAAAGTTTTATGGAATGTGGGACTTCAAGGTGCTGACCCAGGGTATTTGGCGGAAGAAATTTCTAAACAGCAAAGCATTCAGGAAGCCAAATGGCTACTTGTAAAAGCCTATGCTGAGTTATGGCAGCAAAGACATGATGTAAAGCCAGCATTTATAACTGAAAGGAAAGCAGAGCAAAAAGATTTGGAAAACTTGCAGCCTGGCCATGTGGTAGAGAAGCTGAACATTTTCAGGAGAACAATTCAATGGTATAGCCCAGAGATTGTTTGCCAAGGAGATTAGTACAGAAGAAAGAGATTATCAAGAGAAGAAAAAAAGACCTTGAAGGCATTTCAGAGATCTTGGAGGAGGTGTCTTTCTTTTCAGGCCAGAGGCCTAGGGAAACAGAATGGTCTCGGGGAACAGGCCTGAGGAGCCCTCCATGGGCTCACTGCCTAGGGCCTCCTCAGGATGCTGCTCCCACATCAGCACCCCAACTACTTTGGCTGCTCCAGCCATGACTAAATTAGCCCCAAGCGTGGCTGGACCTACAGCTTTGGAAAATACAAGTCAGAAGACTTGGTGGTGTCCACATGGCATTAAGTCTGCAGGCTAGCAGAATGCCAGAGCTATGGAGGCTTGGGAGCTTCCATCCTGATTTCAAAGGATGTATGGAAAAGCCTGGGGACCCAGGAAGAAATCTGTCACAGGGGAGGATTCACAATGTAGAGTCTTCACTGGAGTGGTGCCAAGAGGAAATGTGAGGTTGGCATTACAGCAGAGAAACCCCACTAGGGCCATGTCTAGTGGATCTGTGAGAGTGGGATAACCATGGAAACTACAGAATTGTGGAGCTACCAGCATGTGATGACAGCCTGTGAGAGCTGAAACATGGCCTCAGACCAGGAAAGCCATAGGAGCAAAGATGCCTGAGGACCTGGGGACCCAATCCACTTAGGCAGTCTGGTCAAGCCTCAAAACTTCCCACTTGGCATAATGTTTGTAAGTGCATAAAATAAAATAAACAAGATTACATAATGAAAATTATGTTGAAATATAGTTATTAAAGTGTTTTTATTATTGGTAAGGAGGAAGTAAAATTGTTTTATTTACAAGCAACATTATCATGTACGTAAAAATCAATTCTACAAAATCTACAAAAAAAGTTACTAGAGCTAAAAAGTAAATGTTGCAAAGTGACAAAATAAGAGATCAATATACAAAAAATAATTATATTCTATATACTTGTTATGAACCATGCAAAAACACTGTTTAAAAACCTTCACAATATCATCTAAAAATAAAATATGAGAAAAATCTACAAAATATTGCTAAGAACAATTAGCTGGAAGATTGCCATATGCTCTGATCGAAAGACACAGTGTTGATAAAATGAAAATTCTGCTCAAATTAATCTATGGATTAAATGCAATTCCTATCAAAATTCCTGCAGGGTTTTTCTGAGAAAATTGACAAGCTAGTCCTAAATGCTGTAAAAAGTGAAAATGATCTAGAGTAGCAAACACATTAAAAAAAATTGTAGAACTTATATGACCTAATTTTAAGACTACTGTAAAGTTACATGAACAAGTCAGTCTACTATTGACATTAGCATGAATGTTTTAATCACTGGACTAGAACAGAGTCCAGAAATAAACCCACACATGTATGATCAACGGATGTTTGGAAAAAGAGTAAAGCAATTCAATGTTAAAAGGACAATTTTCTCTACAAATAGTGTTGAAACAATTCAATATATTTGTGTAAAATAATAAAATTTGACTCCTACTTTATAACATACCCCACAAATTAAATAAAAATGCCATAGCCCTAAAAGTAAACAAAAAAATAAACTTAAAATCATACAATATCCAGAAAAAAATATAGGAGATAATCTTTGTAATTTTGGATTAGGCAAAATATTCTTTTTTTTTTTCTTTAAAAAGATCAGTAAAATTTGCAAACCTTTATCTAGATTGATCAAGGAAAAGAGAGAAGACTAAAATAAATAAATTAGAGATAAATTCATGGCATTATTACATTATCATTATGGCTTTTTTTTAATGGTAAGACTTAGTTTCTTTCTCTTTCTTGTTTGGATTTTTGTTCAACCAGTGGGTTTGTTCTTTCTTGTGTATTTGTGGTAGTGATTATCATTTTTTTGGATTCCAGATACAGGACATTCTTGAGGACTTCTTGTAGGGCTGGTCATGTGATGGTGAACTCCCACAGTTTTCCTTTGTCTGCAAAGAAACACTATTTTTCCCTCATTTCTGAAGATAGCCTTGCTGGGTATAGTATTCTGGGCCAGCAGTTTTTTTGTTTTAGTATTTCAAACATATCTTCCCATTTTCTTCTGGCCTGTAGAGTTTCTGTTGAGAAGTCTGCTGTTAGTCTGATAGGGGCTCCCTTATAGGTGACTTGATGCTTTTCTCTTGCTTCTTTTAGGATTCTCTCTTTGTCTTTGAGTTTTGCCAGTTTGACTATAATATGTCTTGGAGAGGATCTTTTTGGGTTGAATCTGTTTGGGGATTCTTGAGCCTTCTGGATCGAAAGCCCCCTGTCTCTCCCTAGGCCTGGGAAATTTTCCATTATTATTTTGTTGAATAGGTTTTTCATTATTTTTCTTTTCTCCTCCCCTTCTAGAAGGCCCATGATTTGAATGTTTGTGCACTTAAAGTTGTCTGCTAGCTCTCTTAGATTTTTTTCATTTAAAACATTCTTTCTTTCCTTTTTCTTTGTCTACTTCAGTTATTTCTAAAATACTATATTGAAGATTAGAAATTCTTTCTTCTGCTTGTTCTCACCTGCTGCTTAAGTTGTAGGTTGTGTTTTTTATTCCATTGAGTGAATCTTTCATTCCATAATTTCTGCTATGTTTTAAAAAAAGGTATTAATTTCTTTGTAAATTTCCTTCTTCAAAATCTGGATTTTTTTTCTCATTTCATCATGTTGTCTGAATCTTCTTGTATCTCAGTGAGTTTCCTTAAGATTGTTGCTCAGAATTCCTTTTCAGTCATTTCAAGGATTTTCTGCTCTATAGGGTTTGGTATTTGAGAATTATTGTATTCTATTGTTGGTGTAATATTTTCTTAGATTCTTGTATTTCTAATGTCTATATCTTGATGTCTGGTCATCTGGTAGAGCAGTTGCTTCTTCTATTATTCTGGAGTGGGCTTTGAAGATAGAGATGTCTTCTTCTTTTTCTGGTTTCCATTGATGACCCTCCTTGTGTCAAAGTAGTTGAGTGTCTGGTGGGTCACCTGCATGATGGCTGTGGCTGCTGCCATGGTGTTGAGCTGCTTTTGTGGCAGCCATGTTTGTGTTGGGCCACCCACATGGAAGTGGTATTTTTGGCTCCTTGCCTGCTTCTGGGTGGGGGATGCTGGACTTGGCTTCCATTTACGGACCCCAGGAGCGCTTTGTTTCTTGCCTGGTTCTGGGCAGAGGGGGCTGCCCTCTTCTCCTGCCTAGGACCCTGGGCATGCTCAGTTATTAAAATACTAAAAGAGCTAATTTGTGATATAGTAATATAAGATACTTGCTTTTTATTAATGTATTAAATAATGAGAATTAGCAGTGGGTCTAGCTACTACTATAATATTAAAGTAGTGATGAGAATATTGCATTTGGAGATATCTGCAACAACTGTAATAAAATATAACAANAGTGGGATAACCATGGAAACTACAGAATTGTGGAGCTACCAGCATGTGATGACAGCCTGTGAGAGCTGAAACATGGCCTCAGACCAGGAAAGCCATAGGAGCAAAGATGCCTGAGGACCTGGGGACCCAATTCCCACACCAGCGTGCAGAGGACATCAAATATGGAGTCAAGATACATGATCCACCAGCATGAGATTTAATGCCTGCCTGATGGATTTTGGACTAGTTTGGGACCTGTTATCCCTTTCTTTCAGCCTATTTCTCCCTTTTGGATTGGGAATATGTACACTATGCTTGTCCCACCATTGTATCTTGGTAGTGGATAGTTTGTTTTGATTTCACAGATGGGACTTTTAACCTTGGACTTTTGAGTTGAAACAAGTTAAGACCTTGGTGATGGAATGAATGTATTTACCTGTGAGAAGCACATAAACTTTGGGGGACAGGGGAAGAATGATGTGGATTGAATTATGTCCCCCAAGTTTTAAGTTATTAATGCTTAATTCCCATTGTAACTGTTGAGAGTGAGAAATCCTATTATGGTAATTGAAAGGTGGGAGCTTGAAGAGGTGATTAGATTCTGAGGGCCATGCCTAGTGATTGGATTAATAATGGTGGTCATGGGTGTGGTTCTGAGGCCTTTAAAAGGAGAGTGTGTGAGAATCTCTCTCTCTCTGTTTCCTCCATCTCACAATGTGTCACTGTAAAGCCATCAGCAAAGAAGACCCTCACCAGATGTGTTCCCTGGACTTTGGACCTCCTGGCCTCAGAAACTGTAAGCAATAAATTTAATTTTCTTACAAATTATCGAGTTCCATGTATTTTGTTATAAGCAACAAAAATGTACTAATACATAGCCTTTTTTGTCTAGACTTTTCCTCTTTAGCATAATCCTGTCAGGGTTTCCAAAATTTTGTGTCATGGGCCACTTAGGCAGTCTGGTCAAGCCTCAAAACTTCCCACTTGGCATAATGTTTGTAAGTGCATAAAATAAAATAAACAAGATTACATAATGAAAATTATGTTGAAATATAGTTATTAAAGTGTTTTTATTATTGGTAAGGAGGAAGTAAAATTGTTTTATTTACAAGCAACATTATCATGTACGTAAAAATCAATTCTACAAAATCTACAAAAAAAGTTACTAGAGCTAAAAAGTAAATGTTGCAAAGTGACAAAATAAGAGATCAATATACAAAAAATAATTATATTCTATATACTTGTTATGAACCATGCAAAAACACTGTTTAAAAACCTTCACAATATCATCTAAAAATAAAATATGAGAAAAATCTACAAAATATTGCTAAGAACAATTAGCTGGAAGATTGCCATATGCTCTGATCGAAAGACACAGTGTTGATAAAATGAAAATTCTGCTCAAATTAATCTATGGATTAAATGCAATTCCTATCAAAATTCCTGCAGGGTTTTTCTGAGAAAATTGACAAGCTAGTCCTAAATGCTGTAAAAAGTGAAAATGATCTAGAGTAGCAAACACATTAAAAAAAATTGTAGAACTTATATGACCTAATTTTAAGACTACTGTAAAGTTACATGAACAAGTCAGTCTACTATTGACATTAGCATGAATGTTTTAATCACTGGACTAGAACAGAGTCCAGAAATAAACCCACACATGTATGATCAACGGATGTTTGGAAAAAGAGTAAAGCAATTCAATGTTAAAAGGACAATTTTCTCTACAAATAGTGTTGAAACAATTCAATATATTTGTGTAAAATAATAAAATTTGACTCCTACTTTATAACATACCCCACAAATTAAATAAAAATGCCATAGCCCTAAAAGTAAACAAAAAAATAAACTTAAAATCATACAATATCCAGAAAAAAATATAGGAGATAATCTTTGTAATTTTGGATTAGGCAAAATATTCTTTTTTTTTTTCTTTAAAAAGATCAGTAAAATTTGCAAACCTTTATCTAGATTGATCAAGGAAAAGAGAGAAGACTAAAATAAATAAATTAGAGATAAATTCATGGCATTATTACATTATCATTATGGCTTTTTTTTAATGGTAAGACTTAGTTTCTTTCTCTTTCTTGTTTGGATTTTTGTTCAACCAGTGGGTTTGTTCTTTCTTGTGTATTTGTGGTAGTGATTATCATTTTTTTGGATTCCAGATACAGGACATTCTTGAGGACTTCTTGTAGGGCTGGTCATGTGATGGTGAACTCCCACAGTTTTCCTTTGTCTGCAAAGAAACACTATTTTTCCCTCATTTCTGAAGATAGCCTTGCTGGGTATAGTATTCTGGGCCAGCAGTTTTTTTGTTTTAGTATTTCAAACATATCTTCCCATTTTCTTCTGGCCTGTAGAGTTTCTGTTGAGAAGTCTGCTGTTAGTCTGATAGGGGCTCCCTTATAGGTGACTTGATGCTTTTCTCTTGCTTCTTTTAGGATTCTCTCTTTGTCTTTGAGTTTTGCCAGTTTGACTATAATATGTCTTGGAGAGGATCTTTTTGGGTTGAATCTGTTTGGGGATTCTTGAGCCTTCTGGATCGAAAGCCCCCTGTCTCTCCCTAGGCCTGGGAAATTTTCCATTATTATTTTGTTGAATAGGTTTTTCATTATTTTTCTTTTCTCCTCCCCTTCTAGAAGGCCCATGATTTGAATGTTTGTGCACTTAAAGTTGTCTGCTAGCTCTCTTAGATTTTTTTCATTTAAAACATTCTTTCTTTCCTTTTTCTTTGTCTACTTCAGTTATTTCTAAAATACTATATTGAAGATTAGAAATTCTTTCTTCTGCTTGTTCTCACCTGCTGCTTAAGTTGTAGGTTGTGTTTTTTATTCCATTGAGTGAATCTTTCATTCCATAATTTCTGCTATGTTTTAAAAAAAGGTATTAATTTCTTTGTAAATTTCCTTCTTCAAAATCTGGATTTTTTTTCTAATTTCATCATGTTGTCTGAATCTTCTTGTATCTCAGTGAGTTTCCTTAAGATTGTTGCTCAGAATTCCTTTTCAGTCATTTCAAGGATTTTCTGCTCTATAGGGTTTGGTATTTGAGAATTATTGTATTCTATTGTTGGTGTAATATTTTCTTAGATTCTTGTATTTCTAATGTCTATATCTTGATGTCTGGTCATCTGGTAGAGCAGTTGCTTCTTCTATTATTCTGGAGTGGGCTTTGAAGATAGAGATGTCTTCTTCTTTTTCTGGTTTCCATTGATGACCCTCCTTGTGTCAAAGTAGTTGAGTGTCTGGTGGGTCACCTGCATGATGGCTGTGGCTGCTGCCATGGTGTTGAGCTGCTTTTGTGGCAGCCATGTTTGTGTTGGGCCACCCACATGGAAGTGGTATTTTTGGCTCCTTGCCTGCTTCTGGGTGGGGGATGCTGGACTTGGCTTCCATTTACGGACCCCAGGAGTGCTTTGTTTCTTGCCTGGTTCTGGGCAGAGGGGGCTGCCCTCTGCTCCTGCCTAGGACCCTGGGCATGCTCAGTTATTAAAATACTAAAAGAGCTAATTTGTGATATAGTAATATAAGATACTTGCTTTTTATTAATGTATTAAATAATGAGAATTAGCAGTGGGTCTAGCTACTACTATAATATTAAAGTAGTGATGAGAATATTGCATTTGGAGATATCTGCAACAACTGTAATAAAATATAACAATGCTGGTGATTTTTATTGGTGAAAGAGTCAATTACTTCTCATAGTACTGTGTTTTATTGCCTATGTTGCCTACATTAATAGTGAGAAGAAATGCTACATTTCAAACAGTGAAAATAAAATAGTTTTTTCCTATCTAAATTGTAGACTCCCTGAGTTTCATCTGTAGATCCGTCAGGGCTCCATGTGCCTGTTCTGGTTAAGAGTTCCTGTTTCTAGGGCCTCCTCATCATCTACAACCAGTCTCTGCAGGGCATCGAGGAACAGCTGTGGGAGATTTTTCTGGGACTGGCCTGGAATTGGCGTTTGTCACTTCGGCTCACATTCTGTTGTAGAGAACTTAGTCATCTGGCTCCACCTATCTGTAAGAGATTCTAGCTCTGTACTCAAAAATGATATGAATGGATTTTGGTGACTATTTCATGGTCTCTTTCACACTAACATTATTCAAGTTAACCCTAATAGGATATCACCTAATATGATACCATCAGAAGATTATAAAAGCATGGTTTTGAAAAATTTAATGATAATACCATTTAGTTAGTAAGTCCAAATCTCAGGACACAAATCTGGATCTTCTCATTCCAAATCTTACATTCTTTGCAGGATGTTTTGATGTCTCTTATGATGCCATGTGATTAAAGGAACACTACAAAGATCCACTTGCATGAAAATATTGCTCTCTTTTCTATGGACCCCCTGTGCTTGGGCTGCTGTCTTACAACATTTAATAATTTTATTTTTGAGTTTGTGTTTTGTAAGTGAAGTCTTATGGGTCAATGGTGCATTTGCTGGGTCTGTGGAACCTTGACTTATATGAAGTGCTGCCTCCTGCTGCCTCCCTATTTCTTTTGGACAGGTTTCCTGGCTGCCAGCTCCCTGCCCCGTGGTGTCCTAGGCCTGCCTTGCCTCCTCCTCCCCAGTCTCACCCCATGACCACTGCCAACCTCTGCCTGGGCTAACAACAAGGTAGAGGGGGGATACCCTCATTCTGTTGCTATCTTTTTCCCCACAGGAGTCCTGGGCATGGGTGCAAGGATGGTCAGAGTCAAGTGCATGCCCTGTAGTATCTCAGGGAATGACAGGGTGGCAGCTGTCTCCATCCCAGGCTGGCAGAACCACAGCACATTTGGCAGATGACTCAGTGGGGGCCTCTTGAACACATTCAATCCAAGTACTGAGCATATGTCAGCATAGAGGTTAAAATCCTTTGGGGATTGCCTATCTCCCATTGGTTGTGGTGCTGGGTAGGGGGCCCAACATTTTCATTCTGCACTTGACTGTGGACATGATGTAGTTGGCCCAGACTGAGATTCCTAATGAAAGTCACTATGCTAAATTGTACAAAAGAGGTATCCCCATTGTTTCCAGAAGTTCTTCAACACATAGATTTACCTAGAAGATATGGAAGGATTCTTGGTAACTCCTTTATCTGTCTTTCACTACCACATTATTATGGGTCAGTTCATTAGTTTTACTAATTGTTATCAAAGAAGGCATCTTTGAAATTCTGATCCTGAGGAAATCCAGAACTGGCAGATTCCTTCAAGTAAATTCATAATAACAAATCCTGAGTGGTAAAGGCAGGATGGGCCAAATATCAAAAATTAGAGGATCCCAGCCAGGAAAGGCAAATAAGACACAGGGAAGTGCTTTGGGCACATTGTGCAAGGGAAAGAAGCAAGGGAAGGGACTGGCTAAAAAAGCAAATCAGTTTTACTTCACAACTTTGCTTCAGTTGGACTTTGCTTTGAAGATTCTTAATCTTGAGGAAAATGGCAGTGGGAAGCTGAGGTGTTGCTAAAGTCAAATGTGTCACCTAAAAGTTCATGTATTGGAAACTTAATCTCCATTGTAACAGTACCAGGAGGGTGGGAAATCCAATTATGTAATTGAACGGCGGAGTCTTTAAGAGGTGATTGGATTGTGAGGACTATACTCTTTCTTGTAATTGGATCCATCCATTCATGGAGGAATGGGTATAGCTCTGATGGCTTTAAAATGAGGGCAAGTGAAGAGGTTAGCTCTCTCTTGCTCAGCCATTCTCACCATGTGATACCCTGTATCCCTGTAGAGAATCACTATCAAGAAAAAGGCCCTCACCAGATGTGCCCTCTGGACCCTGGACTTCCCAGCCTCCAGACTATTAGAAATGAATTCCATGTCTTTGTAAATTACCTAGTTTCAGGTATTCTAAGTAACAGAAAATGGACTAATACAGCAGCATTTATATGCTCAAATCTAAAAGAAGTAATATTTTGACACTTTGAAGTTTGGCTGGCAATTTTGCATATTCTTCTATGATAAGTAGTTGTGTCTCTATTGTTATTATTATCTCTTACAGCAAACACTCAGAGTGACTTATGGCCATTCAGAATTTTTCAAGACTTCTGGTATTTTTCCTCTTCAATATAAAGAAGAAAAATAAGCAGGAGCACTAGAAATTGAAACTAGAAGTCATGGTTGCTAGGACAGTATTCAAAACCACCATTTTACTTTCTTTCCTACAGCCGTACTTTCACAGACAACGTGTTGTTGCTTTTAGTAAAAAAGGTGTTATAGGTTGAATTGTTTCCCCCTCCCCCCACCCTGAAATTTATATGTGGAGGTCCTAATTCCCAGTACCTCAGAATGTGACCTTATTTCGAGAGAGTAGACCCTTATTTCGAGGGTTATTGAAGAGTAATTACTTAAAATAAGATCATACTGGAGTAGGGTGGGTGCCTAAACCAATATGACTGGTATCCTTATCATACTGGAGTAGAGTGTGTCCCTAATCCAATATGACTGGCATCCTTATAAACAGGGGAAATTTGGACACAGACATACACACACATGGGGAAAATACTATATGAAAATTGGAGTTATGTTTCCATAAAAAAAGACTATTCTTTTTCCAAAAAAAAAAAATGACTATTAAACAGCCCACCAAGCACCACTGATGTAAATATTTTAATCAGACATCAAATTTACATAATTCTTTTAGGGTATAATAATCTTTACATATATTGTGTAACTTGTTAAATATGTAACTGTTCATTTTCTTTGACAGACTGTTGTAGGAAATTGAAATCAAGCTCAAAACTAAAAAAAAGTTAGAATTATAAAGCTTCTCCATTTTATTAAAAAGTGACTGATTGAAATGTGAGAAAAGAAATAGAAAACATGTTACTGTGGTACACAGTAAACCAGCAATTTTAATCGAGTAATCAGTCAGCACATGACCCAAAGAATCTTAAATCCTTGTGTTTTCATTACAATTCTTAATGAATCACAGAATCCTCTGTCTGAAAGGGACAAAAAAATCTAGTACATCCAGTCCTCTCTGTGTTTCCAATAGAAACAGGTATTTTTTCTTATTGAATATTTCCCTTGAAAAGATTCCATGATCCTTCTCAGGAATTTCTTCTTGCTAGCCATTTTGATTTAATCTACAAGTTATACCCACCTTCTCCCAAAATAATTTCAGTCAGTTGACGACTCTTTATTTCCCTCCAGTCTGAAATGTTACAGCCATACTGGTGGCTGGATCAATAACACAATGTTCATTAAACAATTCAATGGAACAATATGACTTTTGTTGCTTTAAAACCATGTGATAATTATAGGAGATGTTTTGATATTGACTTTAATTCAACTTTATTAAATCATTTAAAACAAATATTCAGAGGAGATTCGGAGAGAGAAGGCAAGATGCATAAAGCCTCCGTATTTTTCAGTTCATGCAGCAGCAGCTAGGCTTCCATTCTAGTCATTTCCTTTGCTAGCTAGAAGCTGCAGAGACCCAGACCCCAGCTGAGCATCAATGTTACTTGGAGATAACCAGTACATAAAATTAGGATATAAGGGCGTCAGATTCTTAACATCATTAAGCTACTTCCCAACTATATATATTTCAGGTCTTTGTAAATTATACCATTATGCTGCTAATCTCATAAATTTCCAGATTACTTTTAATAATAAAGGATTAATTTAATGACACCATAGGGGAGCATGGGGTAATACCTGCCACATTTGTGCAGTATTTCAGAGAAAATCAGAAAGGCTGTTGTGTTCCTTTTGAGTCAATGCATGAGCTCTCACAGTCAATTCTCTGCATAGTAGCTGTAGTTTATAAAACCCAAACATGATTATGTTACCTCCTACCCTGCTTAAAGCATTTAGGTTTGGCAATCATTAAAATCACACTTTTTAATCTGTCACTTAAATAGTGAGAGTTATCATCTTCCACTTCTGAAGCTGGGCTTTGAGGCTTACTGTACTTTAATCTTGAAACTCGGCTTGAGCTAGAGATGATTATCTAAATTCTTTAACATATGAAGATCCAAGCCTACTCACCTGAGATCATAGAGCCTGTCATAGTACAGAGAAGGTACCCTTTCCTCCTATTAGAACCAGCCCATGAAGCTTGCTGCTCTGGGGTAGATGAAGATATGATGTAGACCACTGGTTTGTAACCCAAGGTCCCGTTTTCATAACTAATGTTTTGTAATGCCACCTTTATTATCCTGAAATGAAAATCATAGGTAATATAAACTATCTCCACATACAATTTCCAAAAATCAATATAATAACCTAAGCCTAATATGAAAGAGAAATACAGTGGAGTTAATTTATTATAAAATAATGTCTTTCAATGTGCAAATGCCTGGGCATGCCTAGACTAGAAGATACAATGACGGAGTCAGTTGCTTCTGTCTTGTTATAATGAAAATGTTTGAATTTGAGAAAAGTAAGAAACTCTTTTGTACAAGAAACATAAGAAAATGAAAGAGCAGAAGTACAAGTAGAAATGAAAATATAAACTAGAATTAGGATATGTAATAACAAATCAGACTAATTTGTATATGATAAGAGAAAGGGAAAATAACATAATTGAAGTGTGGATAACAGCCAAGACCACTGGTTTACAGATGGTTGAAAAGGAGAAAATGAGAAAGTATGATATTTATACAAATGAGTTTGGTCTTCTTTGTTTGTACAATGTAAAATAACTTCCTTTATTATGACATTGGATAGATAGTGGTGAAGTATCATACACACAAAAGACATATCTCTTGTCCTAAAATCCTACAGCATCCAATCTTTGGTATTTAAAAAGACTGTGGATTTTTTATATCCTAGATAGGCAAAGAGGAAGAAGGCAGATTGGAAAACTAAACAATAGCAGAAGAGGCTACCAAGAGGGTTGTTTGAGAGGCTTTTGGGAACAGAATCAAAGTAAGATTGAAAAATAACAGACCATTAAAAATTACAAAATTTTCATATGTTATTTTCATAGCACAGACAACTTATTTTTATACAGCCTTATAACATGTAAGTTGGAAATTACATAAAATGTTTTGGGTTTTTGTTTTGTTTTGTTTTGTTTTTTGCAGCTGGCCGGGTGCGTGGACCTTGGAGTTATAAGGCTGCGCTCTAAGCAACTGAGCTAACTGGCCAGCCTACCTAAAGTATTTTAAAAAGAACCCTTACTGTTAACATTCAATGAGATCTCTGTATTTCTAAGTCTATTTAAAGGAGTCTCAAATTCCGTCTGATCCATATTTGCATCTCACACTAACAGAAAGGCATATTGCATCAGCAATTGATATACTTTATTAGTCCATTTTTGTGTTGCTATAACAGGATACCTGAAACTGGGTAATTTATAAAGAAAAGAGGTTTATTTGGCTCATGATTCTGGGACAGTTGCATCTGGCATGGGCCTCAGGCTGCTTCTACTCAGGGTGGAAAACTGCAGGGAAGCCAGAGGGTGCAAGGAGATCACAAGGCAAGAGGAAGCAAGAGAGGGAAGAAGGGGAGGTGCCAGGTTCTTTTAAAGAACCAGCTCCTAGGGGAACTAAAAGAGCAAGAACTCACTCACTACCCACCTCTCCCTCCCCCCAGGGCATTAATCTATTCATGAGGATCCACCCCACCATGACCCAAACACCTCCCAACACTGGGGATCAGATTTCAGCATGAGCTTTAGGAGGACAAAGGTTGGGGGGACAAACATGTCCAAACGATATCATATTACCATGAAGGCACTGCCAGTGGTGATGTGTTCTTCTGAAATAAAGAATACATCTTGCTAAGCTTCCAAACAAGATATGATAGGCATTCAATTTACATGGTATTTTCATTCCTTGAATTCACTGTATATTAAAACCATGCAAAAATACTTCATGATTCTGTGTAAATTAGAGTTAAATTCTAGGCTCAGATAATGATAAGCAATATTTTCACCCTCATGAAAGTCTAGTGGGATATTAAAAACTCAGGTATGGGAATTCTACAGAGAAGATATACAAAAGGTCAAGAAACACATGAAAAGATGCTCAACCACATTAGCTATTACAGAAACACAAATCAAACCACAAAGAGATACCACTTCACACAAAGTAGGATGGCTATAACAAAAAAGACAGACAATTACAAGTGTTGCCAAAGATGTGGAGGAAATGGAACCCTCATGTACTGCTCATGGGATTGTAAAATGGTACAGCTACTTTGAAAAACAGTCTGTTTTTTTTTTCAAAATATTAAAATGTAGTGTTACAGTATGACCCAGCAATTACACTCCTAGGCATATACCCAAAAGAAATGAAAACATATGCCCATGCAAAAACTTGTATATAAATGTTCCTAGCAGCATTACTTGTAATAGCCCAAAGTAGGAATAACCCAAATGTACATAAATGGATGAATGGATAAATAAAATGTGGTATATTAATATAATGGTATATTAGCTATAAAAATGAGCAAAGTAAAACATGGATGAACCTTGAAAACAGTATACTAAGTGAAAGAAGTCATACACAAAGGCAACATATTGTATGATTCTATTTATATGAAGTATATAGAATAGCCAAATCCAGATTTCTGGTTGCCTAGAAATAGGCAGTTGAGGGGCTATGGGGAGTGAAGACTAATAGGTACAGGATTTCTTTTTGGGGTGATGGAATGTTCTAAGATTGTGATGAAGGTTGCACAACTCTGTAAATACACCAGAAACCACTGAATAATATTTTAAATAGGTGAATTCCATGGCATATGAATTATATCTCAACAAATCTGTTGCTAAAGAAAAGTAAGACAAAATACTGCAAAAGATGGGTCTAAGCACTGGGAGACATCTGGTATCCCTGATCCTGTTCAACTAAATGCCAACTGTATCTTCCAGTCATCATGACAACTAATAATATCTCCACACAGTGCCAGAACAACTCCTAGTGAAAATCACTGAATTGTGGAAGAAGTAAAAAAATTCCACCCATTTTGGACTAGAAGGGTGGAGACAGAAATGAGGGTGGAAAGATTTTTGGACAAATTCTCATCTCTTAATTCTGAAGCCTTGAAACTCTAGAGGGGAGATAAGACACGCTGGCATTCTCTTAACCTCAACCATCGGGGGAAACACCAAGAGTGGATAAATTATTTCTCCACTCACTGTATGGGATCCTGGGTAGAAACTTAGTGTATGGCAGTCCCTCCCCCACTTGGGGGAATGCATACCATAGTTAAAAGGGTGGTGTGGTGTGTTCAGTCAGAGAGTGGTTTAGTTTGCATTCCTGATTCTCCCTGGGTTCTCATGTGGCCTGGATGCTGAGTTTAGGGTTGGCAGACTTGCTATGGACAGTCCAGGCCAGGAGTTGGTGAAATATGTGACAAACACACAGTTGCCAGCATAATCCCAGGAGAGGCTGAGCCAGGACCAAGGGACACAAATGGGCTCTAAGCAGAGTGAAGAACAGACCAGAAGTTTGTTCTCCCCCAGATGTTGATAGGGAACAGTAGCAGAACATCCATATGACCTAGAAATTCTACTCCTAGGCATACACACAAGAGAAATTAACACATACAGCCACACAAAAACATGTACACAAATGTTCATGCCAACACTATTCATAATAGTCAAAAGTGGCAACAACCCAAATGTCCATCAATGGATGAGTAGATAAATAAAATGTGATACATCTATACAATAGAATATTATTTGGCATTCAAAAGAAATGAAGTATTGATACACACTACAACATGGACAAACACTGAAAACGTTAGACTAAGTGAAAGAAGCCACACACAATAGATGGCATATTATATGATGCCATATGCATGGAATGTCAAGAATAGGCAAATCCATAGAGACAGAAAGCAGATCAGTGGTTGTCAGAAACTGGAGGAAGAGGAATATAGAGAGTAACTGCTAATGGGTAAGGAATTTCTTTTTGGAATGATTAAAAGATTCTGAAATTAGATAGTGGTGATGGTTGCACACAAAAACCCACCAACTAAGATTTGTTGTTCTAAAACCCACTGAATTATTCATTTTAAAAGGGTGAATTTTATTATATGTCAATTATATCTCCATTAAAAATGCATATACACACATATAACAAAATGATACCATATTTTGTGTGCACATCTGAGTGTAGTGAGTACATTTATAACCTTGCTACACGTCTTGATGCTTTTAATTTGCTAACCTCTTTGCATGACCTACAAGAGTCTTTCCAGCCTCGTCCTGCACCATGTCCCCTGTGCAGAAGTCACATTAGGCCTCATCCTTTCACGAATACCTTTGCATGTGCCAGACCCTCTGCCAGAAATGCTCTTTCCACCTCACTTTATTTGGGTAATTCTTTGTGGCTTCCTTAAGCTAGACTTCCCTGACCTCCCTGACAAGGTTAAATTCCTCTGTTATACCCTCTCTAGCCCCATATCTCTTATCATACCACTTATCATATTATGCATATTATATTTTCATTTTAATGATGATTTTTGGATTAATATCTGCCTCTCCAATTGGACTGTAAACTCCTTGAGGGCTATATGATCATGTCTGATTTTGCTTACCCCATACATACCTTGGAATAGTATCTGACATGCAGTACCTAATCTATTTATAGAAATCAGAAATATTTATTGACTGAGTTAGAGTCATTTTCTCTTTAGTCCCTGTCATGCCATTTCTGATTTTACTTCCACTTCTGCCCATTTGTTCATTCATTGAAAAATGTTCATTGAGTGCCTACTGTGTGCCACTGTAGGTGATTGCCTATGCCTCATGAAATAATAACTGCTCTAATCAACTGCAATCTTAATATGACTACCAAACTTTCTGCTCAACTGAAAATTTAGTTTTATAGCAAATTAAACTATTGGCATACATAAGAACTACTCATAATAACCACAAATGTTTCTAATCCTGATCTAGACATGTACTATCTATCTGAAAATTGCAGGAAGCCAGCTAATTAATTTTCATAAATGATTTTTTATTATTCGAGTAATTGTATTCTTTCAATGAAAAAGATTTTTTGCAAATTAATTTGTTTGTATAAATTAATCATAGCAAGGAACATTCCTGTATATTATGCATATTGGCATTAACTCCATAAATATATGCAGTAGTGTATTTTTGGTAGAAATATCATTTCTCAAATTATGCAAATTGAATACCTCTAAGTTGATAATCATGATTTTTCGCTGAATGTTTATTGTTTTTATTTATTTTTTAAATGTAATTTTATTTAATATTATTTTTTGCATTCTAGGATGTTGTGGAGCAGTTGAGAGGGTGGGGAGAGGGGAAAGGGGAAGGAAATGGGATGGAAGAAGGAGGAAGGAGAAGGGGCAGGATTGAGGCCTGTGGCACCCCCCTCATTCCCACAGGGGAGACTGGGGGGCTTCCAACAGTGGCTTGGTCATTGCCAGGCTGGGTGCAGATGTCAGGGGTGTGTGGCAAAAGCCCTCACCCCCCACTACTCCAGCTCAGGAACCCAGGGCCCTTCTCGCTGAGGCTTGTTGGTCATCACTGGGCTGGCTGCATGTGTTGGGTGGGTGTAGCTGAGGCCCTTGGCCCCCTGACCACCATGGGTTAGGAAATCCCGGGACACTTCCTGTGGCGGCTTGGTGATCACTGCTGGTCTGGCTGCACGTGTTGGGGGTGTGTGGCTGAGGCTCTCATCCCCCACCCTTGGGATTGTCTGGGGGTGCTGGGGGGGGCACTGCTGAGGTACCCAGCCGTCCTGCCTTTCTGGCTTGGTAGCCCAGGGGACTTCCGGTCCTTCTAGGTGTTATAGGTGTTCTTTGGTGAAATGAGACCTTTACTAGTTAATATCAAACTTTGTCTCTGGTCGCAGGTACTTTTTTTCTTTCAATTCTGTGTTGGATTATTTGCTGTTCCTACCTTAAGCTCTGCACTGAAACTAATTTGTTGTCCTTTGCTTACTTCTAAAATGGGGGAACTTCTTGTGGAGACCAGCACTTGAGTTAAATTGCTGCTTTGCTGCTGATTCCCTAGGGAAGGCTTTTTGTGCAGCACAGGTTTTAATAGTTGACTTTATAGGTACTTTCGGCTCTCTAGAGATCCAGTGCACCTGGGTTGTGTAGAAACTCTGGTTTGGGCCTGAGTCTTTTCATCAAACTGCACCCCATGCAATTCTGTATTCCTGACCAGTCTCCTCTGAGTGGTCCTTCACTGATTGGGGTGCAGATCTGCTGTCCTTGCTGTGTCCCAGTGTTTTCTCAGTGGGCCCATCTCCCCGCCCCCCGCCCATGCTGCAAACACTTCCCATGGGACGGGTCATGTGCTGATCCCTTGTGATGACTCATCAGCTTCTGTGTGTCTCCTTTTTTTCAGTTGTTGTGGCTCCTTGCTCCTATGTGGGTCCACAGGAACCCTATTAGTGGTCTTGCTGGCCTGAGGCCACCAAGGCCCTCTTCTGCCCTGCTGCCTCCTAGCAACTTCATCTGAGGGGCACGGCTACAATTTTTGCCAGCTCCTGCTCTGAGCACTCAGCAGCTCCAGCGTGGAAGTGGCTGGGGTTTGAAATGGTCAGAGCAGTTTTTTCTTTCTCTCATCGTGGCTTCTCCCTCCTTCATGCACTCCGTAGGTCTCTCCTCCTTATCCCATGAACTCTAGCATCCTCATCTTGGCTGTCATTGCTTTTTTATAGTTGTAAATTGGTTGACTTGTGGGAGAGAGTGATGCTGGGGACTGTCTATTCTGCCATCTTGACCGGAAGTCTGCTGAGTGTTTAATAGAAGGAAATTTTTTTTCATTTTTTTTTTTATTAGTTTGGTATTTTTAATCAGAAAGTGAATTAATGAAAGCTCATGCATTAAAACAGTAAACTTTATATAATCTGTGGGGAGACAGCAATTATACCAGGCTGTAAACTCCATGAAAGTGGAGGTCACGTTTTTTTTTTGATTCACAAGTACATCTCCCAATCTTTAGTACCTCTAATAGTTAGCATGTAGTAGGTACTCAGTAAATATTTGTTACATGAATTAATCAAAATATTCTAATTGTATGTTTGATATTTATAGAGGATAAGCTACCAATGCCGGATCTCAATGTGGTCGTTAACAGGTCAAGTTGCTGGTTTGTGTCTCAGTTTATAAAGAAACCAGGGGGTAAAAAGTATGTTCTAACTTTTAATTAGAAAGGGCAAGAAAATATGTCTGATTTCTTTCTTTCTTTTTTTTTTCCTTTTTGTCTTTTTTCGTGTCCGGCAACGGATCGCAACCCTCAGTGTCGCGCCCGTACCTGACCGGACCGGCAATGGGATCGCAACCCTTGGTGTTGCGCCCGCACCTCGCTCAACCAGTGAGTGGGAACCGGTCTGTATGTGGGATCCGAACCCTCCCGCCGCTGCGCTCCCAAGCGGCGCACTGTAGCAGTGCGCCACCGGGCTGGCCCTTTTTTTTTTTAAAGATGACCGGTAAGGGGATCTCAACCCTTGGCTTGGTGTTGTCAGCACCACGCTCACCCAGTGAGCTAACCGGCCATCCCTATATAGGATCCGAACCCGTGGCCTTGGTGTTATCAGCACCGCACTCTCCCAAGTGAGCCATGGGCCAGCCCTAATATGTCTGATTTCTTATTGCATAGTTCATGTGAGAAAATTTTGTTCAGATTTACTGTTTTAGGGGGGCGCGGCCAGTTAGGTTAGAGGGCTATGTTGTAACACCAAGGTCAAGGGTTCAGAAAACCATCAGCCAGCAACCAAAAAACAAAAACAAAAACAAAACCACACAAAGAACAGGTTTACTGTGTTTCTACCTATATGAGTTCAGAGGCATGCAGGTTTGGTTCAATTACCCGTCTTATCCCTTTCATTTTTGCATAACGTCAGGCTTGGAATTAACTTTAAAGTTAGCTTTTTCACTCCAAACTTCCATCAAATGTTTGAATTCCCTTCACATACTTCTGCCAAGGGCCCAGCCAAAGTTTCCAAATGATGGGGAACTTAGTGCCTCCTGAGGCAATTCATTCCATTTTAGGACAGTTTGTCTAGAAAATTCTTTATTCTATCACACTGAAATTGGCCTTCCTGTGCTTCTCACACCCCAGCAAGGGTGGGTATATGGAACACATAATTCCTCTTCCATCCGATATCCCCATATGTAGTTGAAGATGTCTCTGGGTAGGCGAAATCTCTCCACTTCGTGCAAACATCCCCTTCGTGGAGGACATTGTTTCAAGTCTCTTCCCTTTCTGGGCACTCTCTCAGTGAATGTGTATCCATTTAAAAAATATCTCTTTTAAAGTATGATGTCCAGGGCCGGCCCGTGGCTCACTCGGTAGAGTGCGGTGCTGATAACACCAATGCCGCCGGTTCGGATCCTATATAGGGATGGCCGGTTTGCTCACTGGCTGAGCGTGGTGCTGACAACACCAAGTCAAGGGTTGAGATCCCCTTACCGGTCATCTTTTAAAAAAAAAAAAAAAAGTATGATGTCCAGACAGATTCCAGCATTTTAAGTGTGGTTCATGTTCAACTAACTATACTCCTACCAAAATACAGGGTATGAAGATAGCCAAAGGTGTCCCATTTTCTTACGGGAGTGTAGTAAAAGTTCCTATGAATCTTCAACAACTTCTCATGTAAATATCAGAGCTAAAGCATTTGAGATTGGGGAACGTGATTCTTTCCCAGGTCACATAAAAAATTACCAGAGAGAATATGTATTTTCTTTTATCTCTATGCTCAGGGAACATATGAAGTCTAAAATAAAGCTGGCTAATGTTTTTGCTTTGCTTATACTTGAGATAGTAGGGTAAAGTGCCTCACCTGGTGTCTGGTACTCAAGAAATCTGTTGGCTTCTTTCCCCTCGCCACCTCTTTATATTTTTTCTTGGAATTTTTCTTCCTTTTTTAGACACAAGGATAATTCAAGGATGAACAAGTAGACTATAAAATATCTTCTGTAGACTCTCTTAATTCCCAGAAGACAGGAGTCCTTTGTTTTCTTTAAGTGACAGTGTAAAGGACAGTTAGATGAAATACAAATCTAGATAGTTTCAAATATATCCAAATAAAATGTAACACTTTAGTTCAGCAATCTTTAGATCTTCATTTTACTTATCTAGTTAACTTGTGCATTATTTTGTATCTTCATTTATCTGACTGGGTTGTGTGTTTAAAATGAGCTTCTTAAGACTAGAAAGAAAAGAATAAAAAAATGAGGGGTTTCGATGACATATTTTCTCACCTATTGTATTATAGTTCTCAGTTCTCAGTTTAACAAGTAATTTAAAAAAGAGAACTAACGGTGATGGGGGTATTTTTGAATATCCTATAGCAGTTGTTCCTTTTTAAAAAAAACTTCTGAGAAATGTAAAGCAACTTTGTTCCTGTAAATGAAACTGCCATTACCAACAGCTCTGTCACACTGTCTCTTGTAGTGATAAGATCATTAAAAACACACTGAACTTCGAGCCACTTTTTTTCAAAGGTATTTATTTTAGAAAAGAGAGTGAAATTAGATTTAGGTATTCTCCCACAAAGTACCAAGAAGAAAGTGTCACTGGATGCCACTGAAAACAATATTAGCCCCAGCATCTAGGTGTCACTGGATGAATTAGTACTGCCTGGCATCATAGGTCTTGCCAAGAATCTGGATACTGGATTCTGTGGGGCTTTCTCCTAACTAGAAACCACTCTGCCTGAGTGGAGGGAGTAATTCCCTGATGTTCTTTTTCAAAAGTCTCACCAACCTAACCTTTTTCTTACGCTGTATATGACAATCATAACACTGAAATTGCTTTATAAACAGTGTGCTGACTTCAATAGCTGATGACTTGAAAGTAGAAGAAACACCCAGCAAACCTCCTGACTTTATGTAAAATACCTTCATATGCTCTGATTCTAGAGATTTCTTAGATTCAAGATATACAACTTTCATTTGAAAAAAATTAGAAAGGTAGAATAAAAAAAATAATGTCAATTTTAAAAGATTAAAAATGTGGTCATTCTGTAGATCAGGGTATCATTTTAGAAATTATTTAAAATATCAGAGAAATGTCATACATGCAAACACCCCTCATCTAATTAAAACGTTCTGTTAACATAGTGTTTTGTTGTAGGTCTATGTGTTCAGCTGGAATTAAAACTTGAAGCATAGGTATGGATTTTTAACTTTTTACTCAATTCCCATAGGCCAAAATGAACATTTTTTTCTGATACTTTGTCATTAGAGTTGAGACATAATCTCACTTTTCCAGAGAAGATTTTGGATTTGGTAGTTCAGATTAAGATACTTAATGAAGTTAAAGTTACAAGTTCATGCACGTAAAAGGGCTAATTTTATCCTGTTCCACAGTTTTTAACTGCAGCCTTGTTCTTAGTCTTGCAAATAAATCTCCTTGGCCATAATAAGGAGGAGCAGCTGGGAGAATGAATGAAAAACTCAAAATACCTTTTGATGATATGTTATCAAATGCAAAGTTCTCCAGTGACAACCTATTCAAATTGAATCACATAGCATTTACAACTTATAATTTAGGATGAATTACCCTGCTAACATATAACAATAGATAATTTATTAGTCAGGTGTCTTTACAAAATAAGTCTTGGTAACATTATAATATTTTACTTGGGAAAAATAACATGTTATTATTCATCATCTTTTATTATCTCTACCCTAATTCAAGTCAGTTAAAAAACTGATGCTGTGAACACTCTGACTCCCTGAGCAAATGCTGCTGTTGTCTACACAACC
Source organism: Galeopterus variegatus (assembly GCF_000696425.1). NCBI lineage: Eukaryota > Metazoa > Chordata > Mammalia > Dermoptera > Cynocephalidae > Galeopterus > Galeopterus variegatus. The sequence goes on from NW_007728835.1 coordinate 269,305, forward strand.
TCTTAGACGCCTTATAGATGCCATGGCTTCAATCATCTCTCTTGTGCTTGTGTTAGGTGATTATCACGAGAAAGTGTACTTTTTACATGCCTCCATTATTCGATTGGGAGCTCCCCAATAATTAGACTAGAAACTCCAAGAGCATAAGAACCTCCTATCTTGTTCATAGATACATTCCTAAGACCTAGCACATAGGCACTAAGTAAATTTTGTTGACTAAAGGGAAGAAACCTTGTTTTACTCATCAGTATGATCTTAGTTTGGCATGATGTTTGGAATATAATACATGCTGCTTAAGTATTGTTTAAATAGATTTTCTAATAATAAAGTAGCACCAGAGTAATTACAAACTTTTCTAACTTCATATTGACCAAGAGTAAACCAAAAAACAGTTTCCAGTTAAATAACTGATCATTAGTTTCTAATAATAGTATAGACTCAATCCAATTAACTTTTACTCTCTTTTAATTTTGCTTTGACACTGATAATTTCTAAAACCTAAGTAGGGATATCAAGGTCACTATTTAAAGGAGTTTCTGTAATAAAACCATTGTTTCTTCCCCACAAATTACCTATTAATAACAAAAGAAAAAATAGTAACTGCACAGTAGGGAAACTAAATAATCCCTTAAGCCAGTGATGAAGATTAATATCAGACATCACATTGCCTCTGAATGTAATATCCTAAGAAAGACCCATAATTTATGTTGCATTCCATTAAGAAATGTAATCATGAAAAAAAATGAGAAAAATCCAAATGGACTTATTCTATAAAACAGCTGGCCTGTGTTCTTCAAAATGTCTTGAAAGACAAGGAGTGGCTGAAGAACTGTTCCAGTTTAAAGGAAAGTAGAGACGTGACAACTAACTGCAATATGTGATCCTGGATTGGGTGTTATATTTATTGGCACCACCACCAACAAAAAATCCATAAAAGATTTTATCAAGATAAATGACAAAATTATGTTATAGACTGTAGATTAAATAACAGTACGGTAGCAATGTTAAATTTAGTGAATTTGATAGCTGTACTGTGGTTATGTAAGAGAATAATATCCCTGCTTTCAGAAAGTACGCACTGAGGTAATAAAGGATCAAGGAGCATGATGTATGCAGCCTACTCTCAGATGGAAAAAAAACCATCATATGTGTATATGGAGACAGAGGTGGGGGGAATAAAGCAAGTATGGCAAAATGTTAAAAATTGATGAATCTGGGTAAAGGGAGTATGGGAATTATTTATATAATTCTTGAAATTATTTCAAAATTAAAAGTTAAAAAACCAGATAAAAGAGTTCTCCTTTCCCCACATCCTTGCCAGCATTTATTATTCTTGATCTTTTTAATAATGGTGAGTCTAACAGGGGTGAGATGATATCTCAATGTGGTCTGATTTGCATTTCTCTGATGGCTACTGATGTTGAGCATTTTTTCATGTACCTGTTGGCCATTTGTATGTCTTCCTTTGAGAAATGTCTATTCATCTCCTTTGCCCATTTTTAACTGGGTTATTTGCTTTTTACTGTATAGTTTGAGTTATTTGTATATTCTGGATATTAATCCCTTGTCGGATGTATAGTTTGCAAATATTTTCTCCCATTCCATAGGTTGTCTTTCTGCTCTATTGATTGTTTCCTTTGCTGTACAGAAGCTTTTTAGTTTGACATAATATCATTTATTTATTTTTTCTTTTGTTGCTTGTTATTTTGGGGTCTTATTCATAAAATTTCCCCCTAATCCTACTTCCTGGAGTGTTTCCCCTATGTTTTACTTTAGTAACTTTACAGCTTCAGGTCTTATATTTAAGTCTTTAATCCATTTTGAGTTGATTATGGTATATGGTGAGAGGTACAGGTCGAGTTTCATTTTTCTGTATATGTATGTCAACTCTTCTATGCTGTTGGTGGGACTGTAAATTAACACAGCCATTATGGAAAACAGTGTGGAGAGTCCTCAAACAACTACAGATAGAACTGCCATATGATCCAGCAATCCCACTACTTGGTACATATCCAATGGAATGGAAATCATCATGTCAAAGGGATACATGCACTTCTATGTTCATTGCAGCTCTATTTACAATAGCCAAGAGTGGAACCAACCTAAGTGTCCATTGATGGGTGACAGGATAAGGAAAATGTAATATATATACACAATGGAATACTACTCAGCCATATAAAAGAATTCTGCCATTTGCAGTAACATGGATGAGTCTGGAGAAAATTATGTTAAGTGAAATAAGCCACACAAAGAAAGAGAAATACTGCATGTTCTCACTCGTAACTGGCTGCTAGGAAGGAAGGAAGGGAGGGAGGAAGGGAGGAAGGAATGAAGGAAAGAAAGAAAGAAAAGACCACAACATTACATTGAACTTTCAGAAGGAGAGAACAAACCTGATGATACTAGAGATGAGGGGGAGGTAGAAAAGGGGTTTGGGAAGTGATAGGTCAGGTAAAGGCATAAAGAAATACCACAATTTGTAAGAATGAATATGCTAATAATAAATAAAAATTAAAAAAATAAATGAACAAACCTCCCCCACCCCTCAAAAAACAAACAAACAAAAATCACAGTCTTTACATGATTTTACATGATGACCAGTAGTTTCAAGTATCCAGCTATGGCATATATTCCGTAACAGGATTTCTAATTCTGTACAATAGTGGTTCCTGCAATAGTCCTTGTGTGGTTGTTCTCTATATTGAAAATGAGTGTTGTATTAGACCAAGGGCCTAACTAAACCAAATCAGTAAAATCGATTTTTTCCCACTAAACTTTTTCTTGTTATATTTATTGCAAAAAATGAGTTACTGATATTCTTCTTTTGCACAATAGAAATGGAAAGCCATTTACTCAAGCCAATCCAGTAACTTTTCTGGGGCGGGGGGGACAGCTACCTGGTACAGGGATTGAACCTTGGGCCTTGGTGTTATCAGCATCACACTCTAATCAACTGAGCTAACCTGCCAGCCCTATCTAGTAACTTTTAATGATTGCATATTATATGCCAGGTAATATGCTACATGATGACAAAACAAAGAGAAATAAGTTATGGTCTGTGTTCCTGAGGAATTCAGACAAATGGCAGAGTCAGATACTTAATCAGAATGATGTAATACAAGAGCAGGAGGATAGATAGAACAATTGTCTGTGGGAGCTAGTTTCACATAAGTGACATCAGAGGGGGGTCTTGAAGTGTGGAGTAAGAGTTTTCCAGGTGGAGGGAAAGGATATTTCTAGGTATGAAGAGTAAGTAGCATGTATGAAGGAACAAAGCCTTGAAAAGTTCAGTAGTCATTTCTGATTTTATGCCAGATGTAACTCAGAGGCATTAAAACCTAGTTCAGCTACTTGAAAAATTCTATTGTGAAATACTACACATATTCATAAAAGTGCATAAAGCATAACTACCAGCTTAGTGAGTTATTATAAAGCAAATATATATATAACAATTAGGGAGGTCAAAATCTATGAAATGGCCAGTAACCCCCAAATCATCACTCCCCCATGCAGTACCACTTCCCAATCCTCTCCTTTCCCCAAAGGTAATCACTATTCTTTTAATAGCTGTTTTAATATTTATAGTATACATCTTCACCTTATCACAGTCTACCTTTTGTATACCTCTTCACATATAGTATAAGAGACTATTCTGATTTACTCATATCTTTACTATTTAGAAATGCATTTCTAAACATTATATTGTTAAAAATTTTTTAACAGAAGTGAAAGATACACACAGAAAAATGCACAAGTATAAATGACAACTTGAAGATTTACCATAAGAGAAACACACACATAACCATCACACAGCTGTTAAAGTAGAAAATCACCAGCTGGCTAGAAGAATTCCTTGTGCCCTTTTCCAATCAATTACTGCACTTCCTTTCTTCCCAAAGGTAACCACTGATTAGTTTTGTGGAATCATATAGTCTATGTGAGGAATCATACAGTCTACAATTTTGTGTCTGACTTCTTTCGCTCCACACTGTTTTTTTAAGATTTCATTATACATTCCATTATATATTTTTTTGAGATTCATCCATTGTCATATGTAGCTAGAATTCATTTTCATTGATAGCATTCTATTATATGAATTTGCCATAATTTATTTATTTATTCTGTTGATGGACATTTGCATTGTTTTTAGTTTTTGTATGTCACAAATAAAGCTGCTTTGAAGGTTCTTGTACCTGTTTTTTGGCGTATACCTGCATGCATTTCTGATGTGATGTGCCTTGTGAGTTAACTTGCTGGGTCATAAGGTACGGACATTCAAATTTAGTAGATAATGTCAAACACTTTTCCAAAATGATGGTTCTTTTTTTTTTTTTTTTCTGACCAGTAAGAGGATCGCAACTCTCGGAACGGTGTCATCTGCACCATGCTCAGCCAGTGAGCACACTGGCCATCCCTATATAGGATCCGAACCCGTGGCCTCGGCGCTTCCAGTGCCCCACTCTCCCGAGTGAGCCAGGGGGCCGGCCCCCAAAATGATTGTTCTAATGTGCACTTTCACCAGCGGTTTATGAGTGTTCCCATTGATCCATATTCTCTCCGTAGGAATTCCAAATCAGTTCTTGGAGCTGTCTTTTTAATTTAATTTAGCCATCTGGCGGGTATATAGTGATATCTCATTGTGGTTTTAATTTGTATTTCTTTATTAATAAGATTGAACACATTTTCATATTTTTAAACATTTATTGACAAATTTAAACACACAAAATAAACAGTACAGTATAATGAATCTTCCTGTACTTATCACACAGCTTCAACTATTGTCAACATTCTGCCATTCTTGTATCATATATCCTTCCATCCATATCCGCCCCTACTCTATTACTTTTTACACTTTTTAAAGTCAAATTTGCATACATTGAAAAATGTTAGTGGTACAATTTTAACAAACTGATACACTTATGTAACTGACACCTCTATCATCTCCGCCTAAAATTACCTTGTGTCCCATACTCCCTCCCTACCCAGTTTAACTAATTTTTGCTTTGTTGATTTTTGCAAAGGGTGAGAAATCCAATGTGTTTGGACCATAAAGTGTGTGAAGTTGTGGAAGGGCCAGGTATAATAGTATTTATTGTATACTGTGTTCTGGGTTCTGTTGAGTGCTTTCTTCATTAACTCTGAAAGTACTGCACAGCTGAGGAAATTGAGGATCAAGAGCGATTCTCACTTGCTTGGTCATGGGACTCGGGACTGATGGAGAGAAGACTCCCAGAGTTTTCTGAGTCCAAAACACGAGCTCTTTTTACTAATATTTCTTGGTAAGATTTGGCTTATTCATCTATGCAACTGGCAGTTGAAAGGAATTTTGAATTGGGGAGTAATGTCAGATTTGCTTGGACTATAATTCTGTTGATAGTATGGAATTGGTGGTAGGGAGACCACGGAGGTGGTTATTGAAATGGTTCAGAGATGAGGTTTGGGACTAGAAAATTGAAGGTGCAAATGGAGAGGGGAAACTGTATTTCCTAGACCTTTCTGAGGAGCTTATGGTTCTAGGTTAAATGTTGGGGATAAGTGAGAAGAGAAACCTTATACACAGGCAATTTTCATTACTGTGCATCTTTGCTTATGCTCCTCTCTATGACTCCTAGATTTTACCTTGAGCATCTGAACGGATAGCAACATTGTTATTAAAATTTGGAAGATGAAGAGCAGGTTTAGTGAGAAGATAAATTTAGTTTTGGTCCTGCTAATTTTGAGGTGCCCGGGGAACTGCAGATGGTTTGTCTCATGGGCAGTTAGAAATGTAACTTAGAGGCTCCAGGGACAGGTCTGAGCTGGAGATAAAATTTTAGGAATCATCAGAATATATGTATCTTGAAGCACAGGCTCTGTACTCAGATATAGGTATAAATCCTAGCTCAGACAATAATTGTCTGTTTCCTTATTTCTAAAATGGGGCAATATCTAACCCAGGATCTTTGTAAGGATTCTCCAAAAAAAAAAAAAAAAAAGTACAGAATTTAGCATGTCGTCTGGGTTTAGTAAATGACAAAATCAGCATCAGCTATTATTATATTACAGTGCAGACTTATGAAAAACTCCACTATAATAAAAATCATTTTTTTTCTCATAGAATTAATTAAATGCTATATGAAATACATCTGATGAAAGGCCTGTAAGGTATGGTTTGGTGCTCACCAAGCAGCACGGTGTATGCATCATCAAGTCACCTGGTCACCAAGACCTTAAGTGTGCCTTTAGCACAAGGAATAAAGATACAAGGCCATGTCAGGGGTTTCCCAGTAGGCAACCTATCTCAGGGGAGCAACACAGTTACATCCTAGCTCCTACCCTCCTTAAAACAAGCATTTTAGGGAAAGCATTATCTTCTCTCATCTTATGTTGTTTGCACAATACTTAGGTGTTACGTTCTATGTAATTCGTAATAGGTGAACAGATTCATATCTGTTCTTCTAAGTTGGTTTGTCCATGACCCTTTCTAAACTCTCAGCTCCTATTTTGGCCCATAATTTGATTTCTACATAATTTTGGATTTAATTATGTGTTGTAAAATGTCATATCATAATAGTAAAATCTGGACCAGAGTATATAGGTCCCATAGGAATTATAATTGCTTCTACTTGATGTTAGGTTCTTATGCCGTGTTTTAGTGGGATCTGTTTACAACAGATGGAAAACTGAATGGATCTTACAGAAAACAACAAAATGATGAGAAAAACAACTCTAGTAAGAAAAGAATCGCCAAAGTTTATCTATAGGTCACCAAATTGACCTAATTAGTTTTAAAAAAAGGTTTGACTAATGTGTTATTTTGCTGTTCTTAAAGGCATCACCAAGTATTAAAAAACCCAGCAGCTTTAACTAGCTAGTATCATCCTTGAAATAATTATATATTGTGATAGGTTGTATGTGAAGATCATCACAGTAATTACTTCTGTTCCTGTATGCATATCCCTTTGCCATGTGACTTTGCTGCTCCTCCCATTGAAAGGGGAGTCTATCTCCCCACTTCCTGAATCTGTGCTAGCCTTTTGACTTGACCAATGGAATGTGGTAGAAGTGATGCCATATAATTTCTGAGCTTAGGGCCTCAAGAGGTCCTGCAGCTTCCACTCTCTACTGGCTTGGCATGCTGCCACCATGTGAGGAAGCCCAGGCTAGTGTCCTTGAAGATGAAAGGCTACAAGGAGAGAGGTCCAGCCAACAGTCAACATCCACTGCTAGCCATGTGAGTGCATCCAGTCAAGCTGCCAGTTGACTGTAGCAGCTGCATGAATGACCCCAGTCAAGGCCGGTCCAATTTACAGATCTACAGAATTGAAAGCACATAAAATACCTTTAAGCCACTAATTCTGGGGTGGTTTGTTATGCAGCAATAGTATATGGGTGTGTGTGTGTGTGTGTGTGTGTGTGTGATAGTATTCTCTCACTTCAAGAATGAGAATTTTAAATTCCAATATGGACTTAATCATTAGGATGTACTTCCAGACTTTTAAGGATCAAAAAGTAATGCTGTAATAATGTGTCTCCTAGGTTGCTGCAGTGAACAATGA
>NW_007728836.1:0-240 GCF_000696425.1 Galeopterus variegatus
TTAATGATTCCCATTTAAGCACTATGCCATCAATTTTTTTTTTTACCTTCTTCTATTCCAAAGTGTTTACAGAAAGAAGCTCATGCATGGGACAGAGTCTCTTCTCGAGCAGGTTTCACCAATTGGTTTAATTGTTGTTTTAAAAATAAAACTGTTGTATTTTATTACAACAATTATACTTAAAAAAAAAACAATTATACTTAACAGGTATGTGATTTGTCTATTTCTAGCCCTGGTAAT
>NW_007728836.1:4369-11879 GCF_000696425.1 Galeopterus variegatus
GTCTCTTGTCCCATCCAATTCCCACTCCCCCCTCCAGGGTCTGCGTTGAATATCCCGTGGGTCGGGACAAAGATTATATTTAATAGTGAAAGACTGACTATTTCTTGAGATCAGAACTAAGCAAGAATAACTGCTCTCATCACTCTTATTCAATATAATGCTAAAAGTTCTAGTTGGTACAATAAGGCAATGTAAGAAAATAAAATACATGTATGAAAGAAAAAATAAAACTGTCCCTATTTTCAGATGTCAGGATAATCCCAAGGAATATAGAAAAAAACTCCTAGAACTAAAAATTAAGTACAGCAAAGATATCAGAGAAATATACAAAACTCAATTGTCTTTCTAGACTAGCAATGAGGACATGGATGCCAAAATTAGAAATACAATACAATTTATAATTGCTCAAAAATAAAAAGAAATACATACATGTGACTCTAACAAAACATATGCAAGATTTGCGTACTGGAAACAATAGTGCTGATAAGAGACAGCAACGATCTAAATAAATGGTGAGACCAATCATATATATGGATTAGAAGACTCACTATAGTAAAAATGTCAAAAACTAGCATCTAGAATAAATACATAAGAACTCTCAAGACAACCATAAAAAACAACTAATCCAAGTAGAAAATGAGCAAAGACATGTCCAAACATTTCACCAAAGAGGATAAACCAATGGCAAATAAATACATTAAAAGACATTAAACACCATGAGCAATTAGGAAAAAGTAAATTAAACCACAATGAGATATCACTACACACCTATCAGATTGTCTACAATAAAAATAGTGAAAACATCAAATTCTGGTGAGGATACAGAGAAACTGAATCACTCATATTTTGCTGATGGGAATGTAAAGTGGTACAGCCACTCTGGAAACCCATTTGACAGTTTCTTAAAACACTAAACATACTCAAACTTAAAACCCAGAAATTTCTCCCCTAAGAATTTATCCCAAAGGAATGAAGATTTATCTTTACGCAAAATTCTGTACACAAATGTTTATAGAAGCTTTATTCATAATACCAAAACCTGGAACCAACCCAAAAGTTCTTCTAATGGTGAATTATTAAACAAACTGTGGTATGTCCATACTGTGAAATACTAGTTAGCAGTAAAAATGGACTTGTTGATATATGCAACAACCTGCATGAATCTCCAGAGAATTATGCTGTATGCAAAAGCCAGTCCCCAAAAATCAGATCCTGTATTATTCCATTTACATATCATTCCTTAAATGACAAAATTACTCAATTGTGAAATTAATCAGTGGTTGCCAGGGGCTAAAGGGATGGAACAGAAGTGTATGTGGTTATAAAAGAAAAACAGGAAGCATTGATGTAGCTTTAGAAGCATTCTGTGTTTTGATTGTATCAATGTCAATATTCTGGTTATAACTTTGTTCTGTTTTATTGCAAGATATTACTATTAGGGGAACCTAGGTAGAAGGTACACAAAATCTGACTTTGTTATTCCTTACAACTGCATCTGAAGCTATACTGATCTCAAAATAAAAGGATTAATTTAACAACAATGTTAAAAATAACTGTGGCTGTTGGGTGAAGAATAGACTGTGAGGTGGGAGGGTAGGCAAAAGAAAGGAGATCTGTCAAAAAATTAGTATAATTATTTGGGAGAAGATGGCAATATGGACTATGTGTAGTAATGGTAGAAATGAATAGTACTGAGTAAATTCAAGATATAATTTGGCACTGGAGCCAACAGACGTGCTACATGGTTGGATGTGGGAGGTGAGGAAAGGGAAGAATAAAGGATGACTTAGGATTCTGAAAGGAGAATCAACGTGATAACAGATGGGAAATAAAGTTGGGTGGAAAAAAAATTGAAGGGAGCTTGCTGAAGGGAAGAATGTGAAGGGGTTACCATGCCCACTTTGAAAATCTGTTGAAAGAACAAGAATAATTAATTACTAAAGTTTGAGGTTATATCAGTAATATATTTGAATTAAGTAAGTAATGGAGCATTTCTGGACCATCAGGAATGGGTGGCTAAGATGGCATAGGAGTAAAAGCTACTGAGGATGAGAAGGTCAAGGACAGAAAGGCCAGAGGATGGCTGGCCATCATGAGCACTAGGGTCACCAGGATGGCAGTGCGGCTTAAGGTGGAGAAAGAAATGATACAATTGCAAAAACACAGGAGTGAGTGACTGGGAAGTAAGAAAATGACAGCAAGGATGAAGGTTGGAGTGTAGGGTAGATGAAAGGTGCAGGGCTTGTTAAGGAAGATGGGGACATATTGGTTTGCAAATGTCATTGTTGATCTTCAGACTGAATTCTGAGGAAATTTTGATGTGATAAAATAAGCAGGGTGTCAAGGAGCAGTGGGATCCTTAAGGGAGGTTGTTTTAGGTAAGGCGAAGATGGAGTGTTTGGTGTAGATGTTGAGGATATTAAGAAGTGTGTTTATCAAGAAGAAAGTATTTCATAAGAGGTATGTAATGATTTGTTGGAGAAAGAAATTTGGACTGAGAGAGAGGAATTATAGTATTTAGTTTTTTATGATTATGAAAAAGTAGAAGAGAGATGCTAGATGAATTTACATGCTTGGCAAGATAAGAAAATAAAGAAGACAGATATCCTAATGTTAAGGAGATAAAGGGAAATAAGGCAAACAGCCATTCTCTATAAAAATGCTCCACAGGGATCTGTTTACTGTCCCATTCATGGAGCATTTATGCATAATATACTTGCATGTTCTTCACAATCAGAAGGCTCTTTGCTGGTGGGTTACAATTACTTTTCTTGGTATATTAGCTGGGTAGAAGAGCCCACATGTTGTCATGGAAATGGTGGGATGTTTTTATTTTGACATAGAGGGAGGTCATACTACTAGGGTTAGACGTTCAGGTTATCCACGATGAACTCTTTCTGATATGTGAAACTGTCCTTGGTACCCAGCCAGAAACCACCTTTGGCAGAGGTATGAAAGTGTTCTGAATACTGAACTACCTCAAGGCCCTTTGGAAGTAGTCTAAGTATAAATCCTACAAACAAATTAATTGACTGAATAGTGGATAGCTTGTGGTTTCATTGCTCTTATATCCATTCCCACGTTTTTTTAAAAAAGGCCTGTCTCAAAAAGAAATTCAGGTGTATTATGTTACCAGATTAAGATTGTATGTCAACCAGGTCTAGGTTGGAACTCTTGGTAATAAGCCTCAAGCAGGGAGGGAAAAGGCACTTCTGCCAGAACCTAACTCAGGAGTAGATGGATTCTTGTTTGTTTTAGAACTCAGCTGGGACTTATCTCAGTGAGAACAAAACAGTTCCTTTGTGATCACTTTCCAAAGGCTTTGTGTTTGGCAACCTGAAAACTTTGATATAGTTCACAATCTTACATTTTTGAGAGAAAACAAGGTCAGATGCTTTAATCTGAGATTCAACTCTGTGGAATGAGCATGTGGTCTAGTAAATTAAATAATCTATTTGTGACCAAAGTCCCCATTGTATTTTTTTTTTTCTTAAGACAAAATAAAGGTTGTTCAGCATGTAGCTGTTCAGAGTACAGAAGTAGCAAGCAAAGGAAGGTGTGGTGGCCTTAAGAGGAAGGGCAGGTCCCAGTCAAATATAAAGATAGTAGCAAATATACTACCAGTACTATGTGATCAAAATGAAAGCTAACATGTAGATAAGGCATAATGTAAGCTGGGTTTCACATATGGAATACCAAAGACAAACTGACACTCTCATTTGTAATTGACAGAATTGACAGCATATTTACTTCCAATATGATCATCTAGCCACATTTCAGATTTGATTGAATCCCGGCCAAAGGTATACATATTTGGTATGTGTAATTTCTAGGAAGTGTCCATAAAAACATTTTTTATCTATATTTCTCCTTCAACTGTCTGGAATATAGATGTACATGGGATGAGGGCAGCCATCTTAGGCCATGAGTTGTCTTAGGAAGGGAGACCATGCATGGTGGAACAATATGATACACGAAATTTGGCTTTTTGACACTGCAGAATGCATTTCTAGTCCAGGATTAATTACCACCCAAGTAAACAGAGAAATAAACTAAATTGTTTAAGCTACTTTTATCTACTCAAAGGTAAAATTAATCCTAAATATAGGAGGAAGCAGTACTTACAGAGTTCTTCCAGGAGTGTCAAGCATCAATCTCTGTAAAGCTCAAATTCTGACACTATGTACAGGCCCATAATGAACTTGAGCTCATGGGCCCCACGTTTTGTCTTGAGGTAGTGGGGGAGATCCCCTGCATTTCCTCTCCAATGAAGAGGCAACCAAGTTACCTTGAGCACTACCTTCTTGACTGAAAAATCAAAAAAAAAAAAAAAAAAAAAAAAAAGCCTCTCTCACTCTCTTCCTTATCAATTTCCAGGCTTTTCTTCTTTTGGACTGGAGCATCGTAATAATAAACTAAGGGTTACAGAACTGGTATTCCTATCTCTTAGCAAGTGTTGCATGGACAGTTGATCACCTCTCTTTAGAAGGCATGCATACTTGCTACCCGTGATTCTCATCTCCGGGATCTCTGCATAAATTCTGAGGTGATATGGATACACTTATTGAATATCCTCTTATACATATGCAGTGCAAGCATGATGCTTGGGTTTGATAAAATGATAGATTTATCAGTAGAGATTCATTTTTAAATGTTAATCATGCGCAGCCTTGAATACCTAAGTACTTTAAACTTTATTAAGGTATTTCATTTTGCCTTTAACTCTACACCGTGGCTTAGGTAGCATTGTGTTTTTAAAGTGGAGAAAATCCAGTTTGAGTAATTAGGTAGGAAAAATAGGATCCAAATCAAGGCCTTTTATTGCCACATGTAGATCATTTCCATCATATCTCTGATATCAGATGACTTTTACTGAGAAAGCAATTAACAGAATGATACACAGAGAGATTAGTCTGTGAAAGCGTGGTAGTGGGAAATGGAGATCATGAAAGAAGTGTACTTGGATGTTCAAGATCAACTGGAGTATCCAAGGACAAGGGAAAACATACCTGTACAGACAAATTTTCCCCACTAAACAAACTTATCTCAGGTTGGTTTTGCTGTGGTAAGTCAGATTTTAAGAAATTGATGATGAAACATCACAAAAGTTTATGAAGAAATGGGATCATGCCGCAGTTATCCTTATGGAAGGCATTGTTTGGGTTGTTTCACGGGTTTCAATTTTTCTATTAGCTAAATTTATTTTATTTTTTTAAAATTTAATTTAATTTTATTTTACTTCTCAAAATACATTGTACTTGATTTTCATGCTCCTTTTCCCGTTCCTCTCCCCCCACCCCTCCCGCCCACATCGTATCTGTGCACTTGGCTTTAATAGTTCAAGGAATTTTTGTGATTATTCTTCCTCTTCCCCCCACCCTTTATTTGTTTTATGTTTACTTATTTATTAATTTTTAGCTCCCACAAATAAGTGAGAACATGTGATATGTCTCTTTCTGTGCCTGACTTGTTTCACTTAATATCATTTTCTCTAAATCCATCCATGTTGTTGTGAATGGTAGTAGTTCGTTATTTTGAACAGCCGAGTAGTATTCCATTGTGTAGATATACCACATTTTCCGTATCCGTATCCAGTCATCTGATGATGGACATTTGGGCTGGTTCCAGCTCTTGGTTATTCCACACAGAGCTACAATAAACATTGGAGAACAGTATCCCTTCGGCATGATGATTTCCATTCCTCTGGGTATATTCCCTGCAGTGGGGTGGCTGGGTCATATGGTAGATCTATCTGCAATTGTTTGAGGAACCTACATAACATTTTTAATAAAAGCTGCACCATTTTGCAGCCCCACCAACAGTGGAGAAGAGTTCCTTTTTCTCCACAACCTCTCCAGCACTTATCGTTCTCAGTCTTTTTGATGTTAATTATCTTAACTGGAATAAGATGGTATCTCAGTGTGGTTTTGATTTGCATTTCCCAGATGCTGACTGATATTGAGCACTTTTTCTTGTGAGTGTTAGCCATTCTAATATCTTCCTTTGAGAAATGTCTGTTCAGCTTCTTTGACCATTTTTTAATTGGGTTATTTCTTTTTTTTTTTTTTTATTGTAAAGTTGTTTGAGTTCCTTGCATATTCCAGATATTAACCCTTTGTCATATTTATTTTTAGCAAATATTTTCTCCAACTCTGTTGGTTGTTTTTTTACTCTGTTGATTGTTTCTTTTGCTGTGCAGAAGATTTTCAGTTTGATATAATACCATTTGTTTATTTTACCTTTAGTTGCCTGTGCTTTTTGGGTCCTATTCATGAATTCTGTACCCACTCCTATTTCCTTGAGTGTTTCCCCTCTGTTTTCTATAAGGAGTTCTTATTGTTTCACGGTGTATATTTAATTCTTTAATCCATTTTGAGTTGATTTTGGTATATGGTGAAAGATACGAATCTAGTTTCATTCTCCTACATATGATTATCCACTTTTCCCAGCACCATTTGTTGAAAAGGCAGTCTCTCCCCCAGTATGTGGACTTACTGCCTTTGTCAAAAATGAGATGGATGTAGGCATATGGGTTAATTTCTGGGTTCTCTATTCTGTTCCTTTGATCCGTGTGTTGGTTTTTATGCCATGCTGTTTTGGTTGTTATAGCTTTGTAATATAGTTTAGAGCCAGGTAGTGTTATGCCACCAGCTTTATTTTTTGTGCTCAGGATTGCTTTGGCTATGTGTGGTCTTTTGTTGTTCCATATAAATGTCTGGATAGCTTTTACCATCTCAGAGAAAAATGTCATTGGAATTTTTATTTTTTTTAAAGATGACCGGTAAGGGGATCTTAACCCTTGATTTGGTGTTGTCAGCACCACTCTCACCCAATGAGCTAACCGGCCATCCCTATATGGGATCCGAACCCGTGGCCTTGGTGTTATCAGCACCACACTCTCCCGAGTGAGCCACGGGCCGGCCCGTCATTGGAATTTTGATGGGGATTGCATTGAGTCTGTAGATCACTTTGGGTATTATAGACATTTTCACAATGTTAATTCTTCCAATCCAAGAGCATGGGATACCTTTCCATCTTCTTGTGTCCTCTAATTTCTCTCAACAGTGGTATGTAGTTCTCTTCGTAGAGATTTTTCACATCGTTGGTCAGCTTTATTCCTAAATATTTTATTTTTTGGTGGCTATTGTAAATGGGCTAGCTTTCTTGATTTCTTTTTCTGCATGTTCGCTGGCGGACTATAGAAATACTACTGTTTTTTGTGTGTTCATTTTGTACCCTGCAACTTTGCTGAAATCATTTATCAACTCTACGAGTATTTTTATAGAAGCTTTAGGCTGTTCAATATATAGGATCATATCATTTCCAAAAAGGGACCACTCGACTTATCCTTTCCAATCTGGATGCCTTTTATTTCCTTCCCTTCTCTGATTGCTCTGGCTAGTACTTCCAACACTATGTTGAATAGGAGTTGTGAGAGTGGTTATCCTTGTCTAGTTCCTGTTTTTCAGGGAAAAGCTTTCAGCTTTTCCTTGTTCAGGATGATAATGGC
>NW_007728836.1:12462-36249 GCF_000696425.1 Galeopterus variegatus
ATGTTTTTGAATTTGTTAAGACTTGCTTTGTGATCTAATGTGGTCTATCCTGGAGAATGTTCCACGTGCTGATAGGAAGAATGAATATTCTGAGGTTGTTCGGTGGAATGTTCTGTAGATATCTGCAAATCCAATTGGTCTAAAGTATTGT
The DNA here is from genome assembly GCF_000696425.1 of Galeopterus variegatus. Lineage (NCBI taxonomy): Eukaryota > Metazoa > Chordata > Mammalia > Dermoptera > Cynocephalidae > Galeopterus > Galeopterus variegatus. The sequence continues at coordinate 12,614 of NW_007728836.1, forward strand.
TTAGATCTGTTGATTTTTTGCCTAGATGATCTGTCCAATAGTGAGAGTGGGGTGTTCAGGTCCCCCACTAAAAATGGTGTTAGTGTCTATTTTTTTTTTTTTTTTTTTTTTTTTTTTTGCTCTGATAGTTTTTGTTTTGTAAATCTGGCTGTTCCAACATTGGGTGCATATATATTTATGATTGCTATGTCTTCTTGATGCATAGATCCTTTATCATTATATATTGGCCATCTTTATCTCTTTTAATGGTTTTTGCTTAAAAGTCTCTTTTATCTGATATAAGAATAGCTATTCCAGCTCATTTTTCATTTCTCCTTGCATGATATATCTTTTTCCATCCTTTCACTCTTAGTATGTGTGTGTCTTTACAGGTCAAGTGAGTCTCATGGAGACAGCATATTGTTGGGTCCTTCTTTTAAATCCAGTCTGTCAGTCTGTGTCTTTTGAATGGGGAATTTAGTCCCTTTAAATTAAGAGGTATTATTGAAAGGTGTTGATTTACTCCTAACATTTTTCTGATTTTTGTTTAGGTGTCTTGAATACCTTTTGTTCCTTTCTTCACATTTTCTGTTTGTCTTCTGTATTCATTGGTTTCTTGGGGTGATAGATAAACTAATTTTTCTCTCTTTTGTTACCATTTTTGTTTTGCTGGTAGGTATTATTCTTTCTTGCATATTCATGTCAAATGAAACAAGATCAAACCATCAGAAACATGATGGTTGTTTTTGTGGTATCAAACCCAATACTTCCTTGAGGATTTCTTGTAGGGCTGATCATGTGCTAGTGAATTCCCACAGTTTCTGTTTTTCTGAGAAATATACTATCAGTCCTTCATTTCAGAAGGATAGCCTTGCTGGGTAAAGTATTCTTGGCTGGCAATTTTTGTCCTTTAGTGTTTGGAATATATCATCCCATTCTTTTATGGCTTTTAGAGTTTCTCATGAAAAGTCTGATGTTATTCTGACTTGCCACTTCTCTCGTGCAGCTTTTAAGATTTTCTCTTTGTCTTTGATTTTTGTCAGTTTGATTATCACATGTCCTGGGGAGGACCTTTTTGGGTTGTATGTGTTTGGTGATGTTTGGGGTTCCTGAGTCTGGTGATCTGTGACTTTCCCTATACCTGAGAATTTTTCTGCTATTATCTCATTAAGTATGTTTGTAATGCCTTTTCCTTTTTCCTCCACTTCTGGAATACCCATGATTCAGATATTTGAGTGCTTGTCAGTTGTCTTTCTTAAATTTTCTTCAATTTTTTTCATTCTTTTTTTTTTTTTCTGTTCTGCCTATGATAATTCAAATAGCCTGTCTTCGCGTTCAGAAATTCTCTTGTCTGCTTGTTCAAGTCTGGTGGTTAAACTGTCTGCTGTATTTTTTAGTCTGTTGAATGAATCCTTCATAATGAATCCTTCAGCTGCACAAGCTCAGCTACATTCTTTTTCAAGGCATTGATTTCTTTGTACATTTCTTCTTTCATAACCTGTGGGGTTTTTTTTTTTTCTTATTTCATTATGTTATCTCACTGAGTTTTCTTGTATCTCATTTAGTTTCCTTAGAATAGTTACTCTAAATTCCTTGTCTGTCATTTCAAAGACTTCCTGTTCTATAGGATCTAGCACTTGAAAGTTATTAGTTTTCTTTGGTGGTGATGTATTTTCTTGATTTTTCATATTTCTGGTTTCTTTCCTTTGGTGTTTTGTCATTCTGGCGGGGGTATCACAGTTCACTCATTTCACCCTCATGTCTGGCTCGGATTTTGAAGGGTCTGCTGCTTCCTGACAGCAGACACTAGCCTGCACCAGAAGTCCCACACCACCTTCACCGGCTGTTTGGGTGGCGTGGGTGTCCAGAGCCTCTCAAGTCAGTCACAGGGGTGGGACGGCCTTGGCTTGCATTCTCACCCCATCAGCCTTCACCAGCTCATCTGGCTCAGGGCTTGGAAACCCCTGCCTCTCAGGTCACTCACGGAGATGGATGGCCTAGGCCGGAAGTCCCACCCTGCCTGCATACACCAGCTTGTCTGACTCAGGGCTTAGGATCCCTGAACCTCTCAGGCCTTTCATGGAGACAGGGCAGCCTGGGCCAGAATTCCCTCCCTGTCAACCTTCACTGGCTCAGGGTGTATGGGCTCCAAAGCTCTAAAGTCGCTGTAGGAAATAGGGAGCAACCTGAACTGGGGTCCCACGGCAGGCAGGAGTAACCTAAACTGAGGTCCCATGGCAGGCGGCTCCTGTCCCTTCCAGCACAGATTTCGGGTCCTCTGTCACTGCTCCTCCAAAGCTGCAAATTGGTTGCTAGTGTAAGCACATTTCCAAGGGTAACTTGCCTCATTTCCCATTTCTTTTTCTTTCTTTTTTTTTTTTTTTTTTTTTTTTTTTTTTTTTTTTTTGTGACTGGTAAGGGGATTGCAACTCTTGGCTTGGTGTCGCTCGCACAGCACTCAGCCAGTGAGCGCACCGGCCATCCCTATATAGGATCCGAACCCACAGTGGGAGCACTACTGTGCTCCCAAGGGCCGCACTCTCCCTAGTGCGCCACAGGGCCAGCCCCTCATTCCCCATTTCTATCAAATTGAAGAGTTTCCTGAGACTGCATAGTGGGCATTTTGCTCAGTGGGTCGGCAGGTGGGTGGCTCGCTGGTGCGGAGGAGGGCATCGGCGCTCGCACCGGCTCCCTCAAGAAGCCGCAGCGGCCCAGCTGCGGCCCTTGGGACGCCTGCAGGGAGGGGCACATGTGGGGCTGTTTCCTAGGTTTCTTTTGATTAGCATTTCCGCTGATGTTTCCCCAAAACCTGCCGTATGAGAGCCATGTTGGCTTGAATATTATTAGGGTTTCTACAATATTCAATGGTAGCTTCTCCACCTTACATCTATGTCATTAAGATTAATTTTTTCATCTGTATAAAGTATTTTAATTAATTAGTAATACCATTTCATATATTCTAGAAAACAAAACTTCAGAGTAACACAAGCATCAGTACTCCATCACTTTTGAATTGCGAAAATTTGATTTTGACAAAAATGTTTGAATAAGAATGTTTAAGTATCCCCAATCTATTTTACTTGATTGAAACAAACTACTTAAAATTTTATGTTTTCTTTCGTCCTTTGCTATCACATGATGTAAACTAGAACAAAAATAAGAAAGGTTCTAATCAGTTAATTTCTATATTGATGTATAATGGATCTATTTTATAACTATATTATGATTTAAATTCGGAGGTGATGTCACTAAATTTTTATAATATTTCTTGAGGTATATGGGAGGCTTCTTGCATGAAAAAGAAAACAAAAAACAAGAGTTAATTTAAATATGTGCAAAAAGGGGTGAAATTAGTCACTTACGAAGCACATCAAATTACTCTCAGCTTTCTGTATGAATTCTGTGATGACAGCATTATGTAAGAGAAAAAAAATGTCAGTAATCAACTAATGTGAACAGACATCATTAACGAAATAGAGATTATACATGCTTAGGGGATGAAAGCAGTGTTTATTATCCTTTGGTACAGCAACAGTGGAACACCACACACAGGCTGCCCTCTTTGTCTGGAGGCCTTGCATTTCAATATAGAAGTAATGGGGGCTCAGGTGGTCTCCTGGCAACAGACAAAGAACTCACAGATCCCTGGTAACAGAGGATACAGCTGGATTTAGGTAGGCTTATCCAAACATGACACTTCGTACAATATGACTTTTATCCGTTTAGATTTCAAGCCATTCCAAATCAATTAACAGCCATGCAAACACCAGCCCAAAATGAACAATTGTAATTAGCAGGGATGGCTCATAATCTCTGTTTTTTCCTTATCTGTGTCCTCATCCCCAGCTCTCAGCCACAACATCAAGCTTCCTCTTAATCTCTGGATTTTCCCCAAAGGCTCTGACTTAACTTCTGTCCCATGTTGTCTCAAATAGAAATCTCTATTTTAGCTCTGACCACATGAAACAAAGGCGATGACCATTTGATCATGCCCTGGCCAGCCCAGCTTAATCCCACCATCACTTCCCACTCCCGCACACCAGTAATATGCTGTAAAGCAACTCAAGATTTTCCTGAAAACAGCCAAGGAACATCTGTTCTGCTGTTTCTGAGTCTATATCTACATTTCTGTGTGTATGTTTTAAATACACACTCCCATACATATATGGAAATATTTTATGTCCTATAAATTGGAAGAGAAAAAATGAACTCACCATAATTACAGATAAATAATTCTTTGGATTGTTTGTTATGTCATGATATGAGACAATTATGGCTTAGTGCATTATCCCAAAATGATCCAATCATAACAGCCTGCTCTAAAAGATGACAAGTTTCCAAATCTGCATTTGAAAACTTTATTAAAAATTACAGTTATTCCTTTATAAAATTTTTAATGTCATTCTTGATGGCAAGTTTAACATTCTTAGATAGGAGCAATATTGCTAATTTTATATTTCAGCTTTCTTGCTTGATAACAGTAGAAAGGTTCATGGCAGACATGGGTTCTGGAAAGGGGAATAAACTAGCTATTTGCTCTCTTCCCAGTACTTGGGAGTATAGCAGAATATTCAGGGAAAATATATTTTAGATTATGAAAGTATCATTTCTTTCAAATAATGTATATAATATATTAACATTTAACTCACACCCCAAGTAGATGAGTTAAAACAAAGAAATATCCAGTTATTGTTCTAAAGTAGCTTACTATAAGGTGAGAAGAAGGGAAATCATTAGGGAAGTGTGTAAGAACATAGGCAACAAAACATTATGGTTTAATCTAACAATTCACGTAGCAAATAGACGATGTAAAATTACATTAGTGGATCCCAGTAGATTTGTACAGGATAATCTTTAAAATGGAAACAAAATGACTTGAAAGCAAAGGTAAGGAATTTTTTTTTTTAATTGAATCATAATTGATTATGCATATTTTTGGGATTCAATGTTGACATATGTTGATCAAATCAATATTACTAGTATATATATATTGTTACAAATTGTACTTATTCTTTATGCCCCTTGTCCAATCTCTCCTTATCCCCCTCTCCCACCCCTCCTACCTCTGATAACCTAGATTTCTTCTCTTCTTCTGAACAAGTAATGGTTACTCTGTTGATTTGTTGTCTAGATGATCTGTCCAATGCTGAAAGGTGTGTCCAGGTCCCCCAATATTATCATAGAGCAGATGCTTCTTCTGTCACTCTGGAATGGGCTTTGTGGGGAGAGACATCCTATTCTTTTCTGGGGTCTCTGCCTTTTCTCAATGCACTCCAGTGGCTGGCGGTCCATCTGCATGGTGGTTGTGATGTCTAGCCACTTTTGTGGCAGCTGTAGTTACTGTGGTGGCTGTTGTGGACCACCCACATAGAGGTGATGTTTTTGGCATGCTCCTTGGTGCTGGTGGTGTGCCTGGTTGTGTGGGGGGGCTCCAGTCCCTGGCTCCAAACCCCAGGTCTCCAGGCAGGGCCCTGAGGTGCTGGCAGTGTGCCTGGTTGGGGGGGGAGGGTGAGGCATATTTAAGAAATGTCACAGGCCATGAAAGAAATAGCGGAATAGTGTATATAAAATCAAGAAACAGGGTAGCTGATAACCTTTAAAAGTAAATAAGCATAATTAAATGTTGCAAAGAGTGTAAGTTAAGGTATAATGCCAGATTCTGGAAGAAGGTTCAGCAATTTCAAACCCACAGTTAGAGCTTTACGTCTATTTTGAAAGACATATAATTTCATTCTCAAAGTATGCACATGAACATACTCATATAAGTTCATTCCATCTTCAACAGGAGATCATAATTTTTAAAAAGGAGTTAATGAGGCTAAAATTGAGAGGAAAAGAAACAATTGTTGGCTTGTTTTTCTTATAGATATTCCTTCTGAGAAACTCAATAAAATTGGAAGTACAATGGCAAGAGTTGTTGACTCAACCTGGATATGTGTTCTTGGACCACTGTGACCTTGGACAAATGAGATGACCTCTTTGACATAGTCTCCTTATCTGTAAAAAGAGAATATAGCTCTGATTTAATGAATTGATATAAAAATATTCTTACAGTATGTGTTTATAGGTAAATACCAAATACTTCTCTTCTCTCCCTACATACCCCCAATTAATTGTTTATGTGTTGATTTTCTCGGCTAGACCAGAGGCTTGAATTATACAAGCATCTGAAGAGCCAGTACAATTTCTAGCACATAAGAATAAATTAACAAATATTAGTTGGAAAACTTAATGATTCATATAGTACAAAAGTTGAAAATTCTTGAAAGATAATATATGACTGATGTATAAAAGAGCCATATTTCATGTTATTAAAAATAGTAAAGCAAAGTCTATATTCAACTGCATATATATATATATATATATATATATATATATATACACACACACATATATATAGGTATATACCAACCTTATGAAAAAAACTATTTTTTAAGTTTGCTAAAATAAAACTTCAGTTTAACTATTTTCTTTTACACAATATTTTTAGAAATGAGTTAAAGGGGGTATTATCAGTGGTGGACAAAAAAATAGCCTTCGTGATCTCATAGTAGTTTTTTACATTGTTGATCTTCCTCAGTGGTATACATTTGAAAAAGTAAATGATTATAACATAAGCAGAGGTCTATTAGACATCTCAGTGCCTTACAAATGGCCTAAAAAAAAAAAAAAAGAATAAATAATTGTGGGAGTGAGAATTGTTACACTTCCCTTTGTGTAACCAAGACAAAAAAAAGAGAAACAAAGAATTTACTCAAGGTAACATGAATAAGGCCTGGAGGGACTGCCACCCATCAGGGGAGCAGCTGAGATTCAAAATCCACCTTTTTTTTCATTGACAAGACAAGGAAGTTTCACAAGAAGAATCAGTTGATTTAATCATCAAAGAAGGACATAAAAACAGGCAGTGTAAAACTAGTAACAGCAGTAAATTAACAATGTGACATTCCAGAATGTAATTTGTAAAAAACTAAGTCGATCCACCAACAAACAGCTTGTCTTTAGTAAACATTTTCTTTTCCACGTACTTCCTACAGTGATTTCCTTAGCATATTTAAACAGCATTCAAGCAGTTCTCTTAACATATCATAAGAACAATCAGTAGGTTAAATAGTCAATAGTCCTTCAAGCTGGAATCAAACCAGTGACCTAAAACAGTCAAAGTACACAATCCCATCCCTAAACAGTGATTAAAATTGATTAGATGGCTTTTGCCAAACTAATCTGTGGACTATTGTCCCCTACTAAGGGCCTTTTAGCTCCATACATGGATTACCTAAAAATCCTATTCTAAGATCAAAGGAGAATCAAAATTTCTAACCCACTACACAGAATGATGATCATATTTAGATAATTAAATAATTCTTAGGTATATTGTTTGTATGAGAACTAGAAATATCATAAAGAAAAACACTTGAACATCCCTATGATGGAAACAATTTGAGCAGAAAGTAAATAGGAATACGCACAAGCAAACCTCCTCTGTTACTTCCAATTTTCAGGATTTGGATTGGGATTCGTACCTGTTTGTGACATAATCCAGTTCATGTGCAAATCAAAGAAATCAGGCAAATACTTGTAGAAATTACTGGATAGAGGATAACCATGAGGACTCTTAAAAAATTGTGGCTCAATAGAAGACAATTTAATAGTCAAGGGATATCTACTCATTGCTTATTAAAGTTTATGTACAGTACTAATTTCTGGGCATGCAATAGTGAATGAAATAGCAAGGGTCGCTGCCATAATTTGCCTTAGATTTTATGATCCATGGATTCAAGATCATTAGACAGGATTTTTACAAGTTAAATGCTATGAGAAATGAACAAGAACAGATTCAAAAAAGTAAGGGGAGAGGGAGGAATGCTTAGGATGAGAGCGTGGCCAACTGGATGAAAAGCTTTGGTAGTGAACAGAATGATAAAGATTCTAGGGAAAGCCAATAAATATCATCCTTCTAAACCTGAATTCAAAGTCAATTGAGAGTTAAGACAAACAAGCAAGCAGATGAAGAACCATAATATTAGCATTATTACTGATAAAAGCTCAGATAGTAAAAAAGCTCAGAGTAAAAAAACACTAATAATCCAGCTAGAATAATCTAACCTGGCTTTTAGCAGGTTCTGAGGGAGTTCATGGGACATAGGGCTTTCAGTACTATAATGAGGATTCAACTGTGCTGACCTGTACTTTCAGTTGCATGATGCGTGGGTGCCTCCATGACCACCTTAGAGCTGAAGTTTGAAAGCAGTACTGTTCTTCATTACATAGCTACCTGTGTTAGTTTTCTGTTGTTTATAACAAAATATACAAAACTGGGTAATTTGTAAGAAAACAAAATTTACTGCTTACAGTTTCAGAGGTTAGAAGTCCAGAGTACAGGGAACGCATCTGGTGAGGGCTTTCTTTGGTGGTGACTTCAGTGATGGCAGGTGTCACATTTAGAAATGGCTAAGCAAAGAGAGTGAGATAGCTCCTCATGAGCCCTCAGACCCACACTCCTGACCACCATTATTAGCCCATTCACTAGGGCATGGTCCTACAATCTAATCACCTTTCAGGACCCCACCTTTCAATTACCATGATAGGATTTCCCATCCTCTTAACACTGTCACAGTGGCAGTCAAGTTTTGGGGGAACACTCAAGCCAAGACACTTCTCTTTGAAGAATCTCAGTTTAACACAGTCTTTTGAGATTGTAAGCTCTGGGAAAGGCTTTAGTCTCTGATCAACTTTTCTCATTAGGTAGCCCACAATATATTTGATCTTTGTCCATGACAATTCTTCGTGTGTGTGTGTGTGTGTGCGTGTGTGTGTGTGTGCTGATCAACTTTTCTCATTAGGTAGCCCACAATATATTTGATCTTTGTCCATGACAATTCTTCATGTGTGTGTGTGTGTGCGTGTGTGTGTGTGTGTGTGTGCGTTTTATAGAAAATATTTTTTTCATATAATAGAAATTTCTTTTTAATTTACAATAAAATGTTTACTCTTTTTAACCTGAGTCTTGCCTGTTTTTCCCCTTCTGCCACTACATTGGAGGTTTTACACAGAGAGGGACCATGACCGTTTACCATTATATACCATGGTATCTGGCATAGCAGTATGTGAATAAACATAAGAATGAATCAATATCCAAAATCAAATCATGCAGGGAATGGGTGTCGATTGATATTCATCACTTCTTCAACATGTTGTTGGAAAGCTCTAGTCTCTGAATCAGCTTAGGGGTTGTATGAGGCCATCAGAAATACTTCAGCCTTACTATTACTTCTGTTCTACCATTCGCGAAGGGGCAATCTAAATCTCTGCAGATCCTATTCAGCATGCTGGACAAAAGAAGAAATGAGAGAAGACATTTGGCATGTTAGGTATCCTTTACAAGAGCTACTTCTTAGCTATAAAATGGAAATAATATCTATTTTATGGGTTTTGTAAGGATATTAAATTTTATATGCATATAATTAGCCCAATGTTGTAAAAGGTAAGTACTTAATAAGCAATTAGTATTATTATTAAAAGCAGCAAATAATTTGACTTGACTGGTTTATGTTGATGTTTCTACTGCAAAATATGTCTTCAATTTTCTGAAGGGCTGAACTAAACTTTCTCAGCCATTTTTACTGATGAATTCAGTCATACATTCAAAAATATTTTTTGAATATTTATATGTTCTAATTCCTTTTATTTTTCTTGGCACCAAAAAAGACAGAATCATCACTTCCCTCAAAGAAACATGAGTCTAATGAGTCCTGAATTAATATAGGTTTAGTATCTTAAAAAGGAAAGGATTGCAGGAAAAGCTACAATAAGAACTAAAAATGTAATACTTTGAAATGAGGAGGATGAACTAGCTAAAGAAAGCAGTTAACAACCTTTAATAAACTGACTGACAGTATAATGGAAGTTTGAAGTTCACAAAAGGAGTAGGAACTACTTAAAGATGAAGACAATGCTATTAAATGTTAAAAGTAAAATAAATTCCTTTAAAAAGTGTTAATTCTCCCTGTACATCACTCACATTTGTGTGTTCACTTTTAAGCGTTATGAGTTTGAAAAATGTCACCCTGGTGGAACCTAGATTTCCCCTGAGCCCTTTCATAATTAAATGTGTGATGTTGGTCAAACTGACTGAGCATCAGTTTTCTCTTTCATAAAAGAAGATAGAAGGGTCCATTTAAGTCATAAAATTTAGTTTCCAAATCAGAGATATAACATGTAATTCAACATTCTTGTACTTACCCCAGAGAGGAGGTGTATACCCTTCCTCTGCCCAAAAATTGGGAGAGCTATGGAGACTAATGACACCCATGTGTGCAAAGAGGGTATGAAAAGGCTTATTACTCACAAAATGGGGATTTCTGAGGAGATTGTGGCAGTCCCTCAAATAGGCCTGAAAGTGGAGGGAGGGATGATTGGTCAGGGGTTTTAAGGTAGTTAGAGAGTGGGGCTATCTAGAATCAAGGTTCCCAGCGGACAGGCATTGCAAGAGTTGATCTTCCCACCATCACCAAGGAAGGAGCACCTGAGCTTTCTTGCTTGTGCAGATGAGGGGCAGTGAGGGAAGAGGCAGACGTGGGGCTTGAAAGATGTACCCAGTCAAACATTACAGACGAAGTCAGACTATTGCAAACCTACAGGCCACAGACTTCTCTTCATCCCTGTCAAATTGGGCTACCCTCTAGGTTGGTCTTCCTGAGGTGGTTGAAATTGATTTATAGAGCATTCCAGAACCTCCAGACCCTTTAACAACCTAATAATTATTTATTCACTTCATGTGTTTTGTTCAAAAAATGGCTGTCCAGCTACATGTTGATGTGTCCTGCACTTGTATTTACATGTTATACTTGAAAGCTTAAAAATATAAAATTTATACAAAATGTTTTAAAATGGGTTAATTCAGCTAGAAATTAAGCAGCTTTTTGCAGTGGTTAGCATTGCAAAAATGTCTGCTTGATGAGTCATGCTTAATTTTTTTTTCAAAAAATTTTATTTTTTAAAACGTAAAAATATGTCTAAGATTATTAAATGAAATTTCTCATGTAGACATAGAAATCAGGCCGTTTTGTATGCTGAGACTCTTTGCCTGCATGTGGCATTCTCGGAAGCACATGTTTTCTAGACAAAGATAATCATAAACATCTGTCTTCACAGTGGTATTTTTTTCACTATAATATATTAAGAGAGTATTCCATGGATTTCTATGGATATAAGAAATACGAATTTTTATATGGGCTATTGGAATCACTGGCTTAATAAAAGCTTAGTGAAGTGTGGAAAATATGTAAAATATGTTGATTTACTATCTCAAAGAGCATTTCTAAGAAAGCATTCATAAACTTGACCGCTTTTAAAAACAAAATGAAATCCTTCCATAGGTCTTTGGTTTGATGTATTCCAAGGTAACCATTTTTTTTTTTTTTTTTTTTTTTTTTTTTTAGGCATACCATGGCTGTGAGCCTAACTTACTTATTAAGAGGCTCACTGAAAGGAAATGGCAGGCATTCTGACATTTATGTTACAAGTTCTAAAGTCTCCTTGAATGGAAATTTTAGGTTTTGACTGTTAGCCCACAGGGATAGGTTGTAAACAATTCCACTTAGACAGAGAAATGGACCAGAGGCTCACAAAGTCTGAGTGTGATCCACACAGCAGAGTTTATCAGAGCCTTCAGGGTTGGGCTCAGGAACATTCTTGTCATCGGGTGACATGTTTTTCCATGTAGATTTAAATAATCTAGAAAATACTCTTGTTTTTCCTCAGAGACAACCAGAAATTGAGTTCTCATAGGGTCTCGTCATTTATATTGTCTAATATATTCATACAGTTGACATAATGTGCTATGACTTTTACCTAAACACAAAAAAAACACATATTTTTGTATTAAACATGATTTCCAGCTGTCTTTTTAAAAACTGCCTACTACCTGGTTTTTCTTTTCTTAGAATCTCTTAAATCTGTGGACTAAATTCACTCTCTCAGAATAATTGAATGCCAAAAATGGGACTTGAGTTACCTTGAACATTAGTATTTATTACAGGATTTCTCATCCTGTTATGTTCATAAAGGGTTTAAGGTGACATGATAAAAAATACATTTAAGAAAATTGCTAATATAGAAAAAATACTATATAGGAAAAATCTGTTAAAAACCTATATCAGTATAGTTGTTGCAAGTGGCATTAAATGTGGCTCTAAATTATCTGGTAGTTACAGCAAAATGTGAAATATAAATGTTATTTTTACCAAACTGCATGGAGTCAGTTTGCCGAGCATCACGGAAAGCTGATCACCAAAGCATGTGTCCTTGCCATGGAGAAAGCTTAATCACAAGGAAGCCATGTGAGAAGGTGGGAGAGTTGTGTCTCAGATCCACCCTACCCACAATGGGGCAGGTGGTACATTTATGGGAAAGTGGTTGGGGTGGGATGAGGTGTAGGGTTCGCGACTAGCTAAAGGGTTTGGAGTCCTTCAGTGATCTGTGCAGGCTCAAGCCCTCAGCTTGTTCAGAAGATGGCAGCATTAGCAGGATCTAGAAGTGGAGCCCTCTGCCCTCCAGAAAGAAAGGAAGTGGGGAGGAAGGAAGGAACCACAATGAACGCTCAACTTTCAGAAGGAGAGAACAGACCTATAATTAATAGAGGTGGAAAAGGAGAAGGAGGGGGTTAGGGAGCAATTGGGTAAGGGATTCAAAGAATAATTATGATTTGTAATGATGAACATGCTAATAATATTGATTTGGTCGTCACAAATTCTACACAAATGCTGATAGTCAACTCTGTACCCCATAAATATGTACAATCAAAAATAAATACATAAATAAAAATAATAAAGTTAACATAAAAAGGTGGGGGCAGACATTTGCACCAGCTGGGTAGAGATGGCAGCAGGCTCAGCCAGCCAAGCCCGGTTTGTGTTGGGCCAAGCTAACTCCAAGGATTATGGGGGTGGAGGGAACACCTTAGGCACACAACAATGACTTCTGTGCCAGAGGTATTATCTTAAAAGGCAGATAGGGGGAAACAAAATGAGAGGTTAGTTATGGAAATTTACTGAAAGAACGAGCAATTTAAATAGGGAATAAACTTTAACTGAAAAGCCACAGTTATGCTATTTTGTTCCAATTGTTGGATAAGAAAATTTATTTTAATAATCAGGACGAAAGAAAATATGCTTGAAAATGAATTTTATAAGAAAATTATTATATTGGTTTTATAAAGAGGACTACTAAATAATAAAAGCTATTTCTTATTTTGACCCTTGAAAATAGCAAAAATAGCATGAAAACGTATTTTTTGAAGGCATTTCTGTGAAGATGTAGGAAAGAGAAGATGGGGAATTGGTCAAATGTACTGACATACTATCTGGTCAGTGCTGTAAAGTGCTATAGGACTATAGATAATAATACCCAAACTAGGGGTGTGGTCCACTGGCCTACTGGAACACAATCTTCATGCCTTAAAAATTTAGTTTGCTGAGCCTCGACCCAGACACATTTATTCTGAATCTCTGATGGTAGATCCCTCAAAACGACATTTTAGGTTATTTTTTGTGTATTAAAATATAACTTGAATGTATAGTAAGATTAGCAGTTTTTAGTAGAAAGTACTAAGAGTGCTGACAGAAACCCAAATATACATATTAAACAAGTACTTAAGGTGATTCTTTTATCCACTAAATTTGATTACCATTGACTACATCAGTGGTTCTCAAACTTTACTGTGAATCAGAAGCACCTAGAGGGCTCATTAAAACACACCCTGATGTTCTCTCCTCTCAATATTTCTGATTTAGCCACTCTAGGGAGACACCTGATAATATACAGTTTTGATAAGTTCCCAAGTGATGCTGGTGCTGCTGGTCTAGGGGCCACACAGAGAACTACTGGACGAAAGTAATGGCCCTTAAACTTCACTATACATCACAATCACCTAGGGAATTTTACAAAAACAAACAAACAAAAACATGAATACCTAGGCTCTGTCCTCTTGGATATACTGACTTAATTGGTCTATACTGGAACCCAGATAAACAGCTTTTCAAAAACTCCCCAGGTGATTTTAATATGCATCCGAGGTTGAGAACCATGGCCGTAATGGAAAGAAGAGATATTATTCCTCTTAGTCATTTTCTCCAGAATGTACATTGGTTGGACTTTTGATAAGACCTAAGGAATCAAGGGTACTGATACTCCTGTTATCAGGCATTGCATTAGAAGTTTTCATTTTATTTCATTTAATCCTGAAAAAATATATCTTACTGACTCCATTATATTGTGGATGAAATTGGTGCACAATACTGTTAATTAAAACTGTAAGTAACATGAAATTAATAAGAGGTGGAGGCTGGAGTCAAAACCATTTCTCTCTGATTATATATCCTCTAGTTTGTGATTCCTAGTTTAAATATGAGATGGTCCTGAGGCAAAAAATATATATATTTTATTTAAAAAATTGAGGATTTGACCTGTCTTATTTCCCACATGCCAGTTTTATAAGGTCACGGACCACTGAAGTATGCCTGTGAGGAAAACTCTGGATCTATTCAAGTACCTGATAAAATACTAGTTTTTATCCCACAGTTATTCACCATTGAGTATGGGAGAAATTATTTGAGCCTGGAAAAAATGAAAGAGGGGTTGTTGTAATTTGACAATCTGAGCCACAGTATTGCCCCATTGGGATATCTGATTTTGCATAATATTATATACAGGTGAGCAGGTCAAGGAGTAATGAATCCCTAATAGCTGAGAGCAAAGTTAAAGTTTTTCTCTGCGGGTAGCTTCTGCATTTGAAGAATATGCTCTTAGGATACATTTCTTTCCAACATTATGTTTTTGGTGACAAGCTAAAAACATTAACAAATGAAACATTCTCAACTTTTTGTCTCCTCCCCAAAGTAAGTTTTATTTATTGTCCACTCTAATTAATCTTCTAATCTGTATACCTGCACTAACATTAATTCTGTGTTAACTATTTCTGTAGTTTAATTATACAAACTAGAGCAGGTTTGAAGTGCAAACTTGAGCTAGCTTAAGAAGCTATCTAGAGTTGTATTTGAAAAAGGGAGACTCCAACCTGGTTTAGAAGACACACACACACAGACTCACACACACACAGTAAGAATGAGAGAAATCAAATTAAACTACCTCTTCAGTAGATTGCTTGTATTAATGGCTCAATTATTCTCTCCTACTTACTTTGAAGCCCATTGCATTTAACTCTAACTTCCACTCTAACTTTTGGCTCTGCCATGTAATATGTTTTGGCCAATGAGATGTTAGCATGTGTAATGAAAGCAGAGATTTGAAAAGCATATGTGCAATTGACTTGATAATTCTCACCTTCTGCCATAACCATGAGAAGAACCTGTCTGGGAAAAACTGCTCAAGTGTAACAGACTCAACATGTGTAACAAAGCCAAGTTCCCTCAGCCATCCTAGTCAAAATCTCTCTAAATCAATCAATAGGCATTGACTCCAGCAGGTAAACAAGACCATCAAAGGTCACAAAGCCTCCTTGCTGACTTACAGCTGATCATGGATGCATGGGCTATCCCAGCCCAAATATAATAAAGCCCTCAATTTTGTGAGCTAAAACATGTTTATTGATTATATACCTGAGGTTTTGTGGTTGTTGCTTTGCAACATTAGTGTAACAATATATGACTTATACACAGCTTGAGCATCGAAGTTGAAGACAGTTAAAAGTGAGCTAGAACACATTTAGAGAGAGATTTTGGAGCCAGCTATCATCTGAGAGAGAAAGGACAAAAGAAAGTGGTTTCCAAGAAGATTTGATATGTGTTTAAATGGAACACACTTCAGAATTTAAGAGACTTCAGGTAAATTTTTAATTTTTTTCAATTAGTTATGGTTATGTCAGATTTGAATTTCATTGAATATAACTTATGCTGAGTCTGGCTTACACACTCAAAGAAGCAGACCTAAATTTTTATGGATTATATTTAGTATAAACTTATAGAAAAAGGAACTATTCAGGAAACGGAAACCCAGGCTAAGGCCATAGTCAACATGTTCTTGGAATAACGAGGAACTGGACACATAAAGAGGTCTTCAAAAAGTTCACGGAAAGATTCATATTATCTTTTTATTCTATTTTTTTCATGAACTTTTGAAGTGCCCTGGTACATTATAATTTGGCTTCAAAATTTGGCATAGATTATGCCAGAAAGATAAGTAATATGAAAATGCACTTTAGGAAAATCTATTTGTGTTTAAGTTATTTAATTAATTTTAAGACATACAATGTAAATTTTAAAAATGATCTAAAATAAGAATCAATCTGCCAGGATCCCAGGTCCTTGAGCCAAAACAATTTTTATAAATTGGGACTGAGTTGCTGTCAAGAAAACAGGCATAACAATTGGTATTCTCCAAATATCTGGATGAGTTCTCATTTGAATTGAGATTTTTACTAAGTATTTGGATAAAATTATACCAAATAATCCCAGTGATGTTGAACAAATGGAAATAATTTCTAGGAAAAAAAGTTTTCTATTTTTAGAAAAATAATAAAGGAAATACCAGTGGTTGCCATTTTCACCTATCGAATTGAGAATTCTTAACAAGGTGAACTCTGTTCTGAAAGAGGTAATGTAGGCAGAACAGCCAACAAAGTGTTATATGGGAAAATAATTTGATATATTATTTTTGGGAGATAGTTTGATAACTATTAAAATTTAATAGTAGGCAATTAAGTAAAAATGGTATGTCCATATTATGAAATATGCTTTGGAATATCAAATCATGGTTTAATGTAAATTTAATGACTAAGAAAAATACTAACAATATGGAATTAAGGACAGCAAATGAAATTTAAAGCCACATATAATATGAATTATGTGATATAAATATGTATAAATGTCACATCAATGGCTTTTTATAAATTAAATTAATTTAGTTTTAAGTTCTCACTTCCTGTAAGAGCAGTAAGTGCTATGTAATTTGCTTTCTATGGTTCCTTCCCTCTTCCTGGGGTCATAGTCAAATACCAAACACTTTAAAACTTGAAGGAAAATAAGAAGGAAGAGATTTTTGAAGTCAAGACATACTGACCATTATCAGTTTGGGTTTTGGAGTTTTTGTGGAGTTTTTGTTAAATAGTGACACTGTCGATTGCTCTTTCTGACAATGCTATGTGGGCAGGCTATGCAGATGGTTTTCACTTACCTGAAGGTTAATCTGTGCAACCCTCACCATTTCTGTCAAGGCCATAGTCTTAGTAGTAAATGTATGCAGACATTTCCAAAACCATTTTCTTACAAAGTCTTGACAGCTTTGTGTGTCAGGGACACTGACTTACAAAACTGCAGGGCACACTTTTTATTCTATATTCTATGTAAGGGGAAATGATGCGATATAGCAGCCCTGTCCATGATACTGTGTGTGAATAGGACACAGTCTTTACTTTTCTAAGAAAGTAGAAAACCCAATCCCTCCGTTCTGTGAGAGGAATAGGGTGGTGGTTATCCTTCAGTAACAAGCCAGTTCTGTTTTTCCCTTGAAACTGGATAGCATCAACCTTCCTCTTCTTTAAAGAAGTCTGACCTAATCCTTTGATGGATAAAAAGTCTTCAGAACAAAGCCAAGCTCTGAGTGTGTGTGTGTGTGTGTGTGTGTGTGTGTGTGTGTGTGAGGTTATCTATAGAACAATATTTTCACAGTTGGCCAGAACCATTAAAAAAGTGATATTCATATTATGTCTAAGCAAATGTGGCTCCATACTCAAGAATAGAAAGTCGAACTGCGCTTCTTTTAGCCAGTTTGAGAAAATATCTTTTGATTTTTATTTGCAGAATTGATTATTCCAATAATAAAAAAACAGCTTTAAAGAAAAAACAATTTAAAACTATCAAAGACAAGTTGACATAAAGTCAGTGATATCGTACAATGATCACACATACATATACATACTGTATATTCAGGAAAAAATGAAATATTCACAAGAAAAGGCAAATTAATATGAGGAAAGCTAAATCTATTTTTACATAGATAATAGCATGAAGGACAAAACACACTTTAGGTGCAGATAGAGAAGAAAAAATGTGGAAGTCACAATTATACACAAATTGAGTACCAGCGACTCCAAATTTATTGTGATTTTTAAAAATTCAGAATATCCAGTCCAGAAATACACTTATGTATATATAGTTAATTGATTTTTGACAGAGGAACCAAAATCTACTGCATGGGGAAAGTCTTTTCACCAAATAGTGCTGTAATAACTGGATAAAAGTATAGAAAAGGGAGTCTCAACTCGCAACTCTTACCACACACAAAAATGAACTTGAGATAGATCACATAGATCATAAACTTAAAAGCTAGAACTATAGGGGAGGGGTCAAGATGGTGGAGTCGTTGGTTCCTGGTGTCACTCTGCCACAGAGCGACCAATTTGCAGCTTTTGAGGAGCGGTGACAGAGGACCCAAAAATCTGTGCTGGAATGGACAGGAGCCGCCCGCCGTGGGACCCCAGTTCAGGTTGCTCCCCATTTCCTACAGAGACTTTACAGCTTTGGGGCCCACACGCCCTGAGCCTGCCAGCAGGAGAAGGCAGACGGGGCCAGGGCGGGACTTCCAGCGAAGGCTGTTCCGTCTCCGTGAGTGAACTGAGAGGCGCAGGTTCCCAAGCCCTGAGCCAGATGAGCTGGTGAAGGCTGACAGGGAGGGAATTTTGGCCCAAGCTGCCCCGTCTCTGTGAAAGGCCTGAGAGGCTCCGGGATCCTAAGCCCCGAATCAGACAAGCTGGTGAAAGCAGGCAGGGTGGGACTTCCGGCCTAGGCCATCCATCTCCGTGAGTGCNCTGTTCCGTCTCCGTGAGTGAACTGAGAGGCGCAGGTTCCCAAGCCCTGAGCCAGATGAGCCGGTGAAGGCTGACAGGGAGGGAATTTTGGCCCAAGCTGCCCCGTCTCTGTGAAAGGCCTGAGAGGCTCCGGGATCCTAAGCCCCGAGTCAGGCAAGCTGGTGAAAGCAGGCAGGGTGGGACTTCCGGCCTAGGCCATCCATCTCCGTGAGTGCCCTGAGAGGCAGGGGTTCCCAAGCCCAGAGCCAGACGAGCTGGTGAAGGCTGATGGGGTGGGAATTTTGGCACAGGCCATCCCATCTCCATGAGCAACCTGAGAGCCTATGGGTTCACAAATGCAAGCCAGATAAGCTGGTGAAGGCAGGTGGGGCCAGGACTTCTGGCCCAGGCCATCTGTCTCCATGAGCAACTTCAGAGTCTCTGGACACCAACCGACCCAATAAGCCGCTGAAGACAGGTGGGGTAGGACTTCCGGTCTAGGCTAGTTTCTGCTGTCAGGAAGCAGCAGACCCTTGAGGATCCAAGCCAGACATCAGAGTGAAATGAGTGAACATGGATACCTGCAGCCACAATGACAAAACACCAAAGGAAAGAAACCAGAAATATGAAAAATCAAGAAAATACATCACCACCAAAGGAAATTAATAACTTAAAAGTGCTAGATCCTATAGAACAGGAAGTCTTTGAAATGACAGACAAGGAATTTAGAGTAACTATTCTAAGGAAATTAAATTAGATACAAGAAAACTCAGTGAAACAACACAATGAAGTGAGAAAAAGCATACATGATCTGGAAGAAGAAATGTACAAAGAAATCAATGCCTTGAAAAAGAATGTAGCTGAGCTTGTGGAGCTGAAGGAGTCATTCAATGAAATAAAAAATACAACAGAGAGTTTAACCAGCAGACTTGAACAAGCAGGAGTGCCCTGAGAGGCAGGGGTTCCCAAGCCCAGAGCCAGACGAGCTGGTGAAGGCTGATGGGGTGGGAATTTTGGCACAGGCCATCCCATCTCCATGAGCAACCTGAGAGCCTATGGGTTCACAAATGCAAGCCAGATAAGCTGGTGAAGGCAGGTGGGGCCAGGACTTCTGGCCCAGGCCATCTGTCTCCATGAGCAACTTCAGAGTCTCTGGACACCAACCGACCCAATAAGCCGCTGAAGACAGGTGGGGCAGGACTTCCAGTCTAGGCTAGTTTCTGCTGTCAGGAAGCAGCAGACCCTTGAGGATCCAAGCCAGACATCAGAGTGAAATGAGTGAACATGGATACCTGCAGCCACAATGACAAAACACCAAAGGAAAGAAACCAGAAATATGAAAAATCAAGAAAGTACATCATCACCAAAGGAAATTAATAACTTAAAAGTGCTAGATCCTATAGAACAGGAAGTCTTTGAAATGACAGACAAGGAATTTAGAGTAACTATTCTAAGGAAATTAAATTAGATACAAGAAAACTCAGTGAAACAACACAATGAAGTGAGAAAAAGCATACATGATCTGGAAGAAGAAATGTACAAAGAAATCAATGCCTTGAAAAAGAATGTAGCTGAGCTTGTGGAGATGAAGGATTAATTCAACAACAACAACAACAACAAACAAACAAACAAAAAAAACCACAACACAGAGTTTAACCAGCAGATTTGAACAAGCAGATGAGAGAATTCCTGACCTTGAACACAGGCTATTTGAATTAATACAGGCAGATCAGTGTTCACACAGGCTATTTGAATTAATACAGGCAGATCAGAAAAAAGAAAAAAGAATTTAAAAAATTGAAGAAAATCTAAGACGGGTAACTGACAAGCACTCAAATATGTGAATCATGGGTATTCCAGAAGCGGAGGATAAAGGAAATGGCATTAAAAACATACTTAATGGGATAATAGCAGAAAAATTCCCAGGTATAGGGAAAGTCACAGATCCCCAGACTCAGGAACCCCAAACATCACCAAACACATTCAACCCAAAAAGGTCCTCCCCGAGACATGTGATAATCAAACTGACAAAAATCAAAGACAAAGAGAAAATCCTAAAAGCTGCAAGAGAGAAGTTGCAAGTCACTTATAAGGGACCCCTATCAGAATAACATCAGACTTTTCATGAGAAACTCTAAAAGCCAGAAAAGAATGGGATGATATATTCCAAACACTGAAGGACAAAAATTGCCAGCCAAGAATACTTTACCCAGAGGACAAATAGTATATTTCTCAGACAAACAAAAACTGCAGGAGTTCACTACCACACGACCAACCTACAAGAAATTCTCAAGGAAGTACTGGGTTTGATACCACAAAAACAACCATCACTACCATGAATATGCAAGAAAGATCAATACCTACCAGCAAAACAAAAATGGTAACAAAAGACAGAAAAAATAGTGTAGCTATCCCCCCCAAGAAACCAACAAATACAGAAGAAAAACAGAAAATTTGAAAGAAAGAAACAAAAGATATTTAAGACACTTAAACAAAAATCAGTAAGATGCTAGGAGTAAATCAACACCTTTTAATAATACCTCTAAATGTAAAGGGACTAAATTCCCCATTCAAAAGACACAGACTGACTGACTGGATTAAAAAGATGGACCCGGGCTGACCCCGTGGCTCACTCGGGAGAGTGCGGTTCTGGGAGCACAGTGGCGCTCCTGCTGCAAGTTCGGATCCTATATAGGGATGGCTGGTGTGCTCACTGGCTGAGTGCAGTGCAGGCGACACCAAGCCAAGGGTTGTGATCCCCTTACCGGTCACAAAAAAGACAAAAAAAAAAAAAAGAAAAAGATGGACCCAACAATATGCTGTCTCCAAGAGACTCACTTGACCTGTAAGACACACACAGACGAAGAGTGAAAGGATGGAAAAAGATATATCATGCAAGTAGAAATGAAAAACGAGCTGGAATAGCCATTCTTAGATAAAATAGACTTTAAAGCAAAAACCATTAAAAGAAATAAAGACGGCCAATATATAATGATAAAAGGATCTATCCATCAAGAAGACATAGCAATCATAAATATCTATTCACCCAATGTTGGAACAGCCAGATTTATAAAACAAACACTATTAGATAAAAAAAAAAAAAAGAAAGAATTAGACACTAACACCATAATAGTGGGGAACCTAAACACCCCACTCTCACTATTGGACAGATCATCTAGGCAAAAAAGAGAAACACAAGATCTAAACAATACTTTAGACCAATTGGATTTGCAGATATCTACAGAACATTCCACCCAACAACCTCAGAATATTCATTCTTCCCATCAGCACATGGAACATACTCCAGGATAGACCAAATTAGGTCACAAAGCAAGTCTTAACAAATTCAAAAAAATTGGAATTATTCCATTATTTGTTCTGATCACAATGGATAAAAATTAGTAAACAATAATAAATGAAACTCTGACAAGTATACAAACTCATGGAAATTAAACAACCTTCTACTTAATGACATGTGGGTCAAAGGAGAAATTAAACAGGAAATCAAAATATTCCTTGAAACTAATGAAAATAATGACACATCATACCAAAACCGGTGGGATACTGCAAAAGCAGTCTTAAGGTGGACATTGTTTGCATTAAATGCTTACTTCAGAAGAATGAAAAGATGGCAAATAAATAACCAAACACTTCACGTTAAAGATCTAGAAAACAAGAACAATCCAAACCTAAAGTTAGTAGATGGAAAGAAATAATTAAGATCAGAGCAGAACTAAATGAAATAGAAACACAAAGAACAATACAAAAGATCAATGAAACAAAAGCTTTCTTTGAAAAGATTACTAAAATTGACAAACCTTTAGCAAGGTTAACTAAGAAAAGAAAAGACCAAAATAAAGAAAAATAGAAACAAAACAGTTGATATTACAATTGACTCCTCAGAAATACAAGGAATATTTAGAGACTACTATAAACATCTATATGCCAACAAATTTGAAAATCTGGAGGAAATGGATAAATTTCTGGATGCACACAAAGTAACAAAACTGAGTCAAAAGATATAGAATATCTGAACAGACCAATAAAAATAGAGATTGATGCTGTTATCAGAAAGCTCCCAACAAAGAAAAGCCCAGGACCAGGTGGGTTCACTGCACAGTTCTACCAAATCTTCAAAGACGAACTGATACCAATTCTCTGCAATCTGTTCCAAAGACTGAAACAGAGGCCATTCTCCCAAACTCATTCTATGAGGCAAATATCGCCCTGCTACCAAAATCAGAGAAAGACGCATCAAAAATAGAAAACTACAGGGCAATATCCTTGATAAATATAGATGCAAAAATCCTCAATAAAATACTAGCTAACAGAATACAGCAACACATATAGAAAATTATACACCATGATCAAGTGGGATTCATCCCAGGGATGCAAGATTGGTTCAACATACGCAAATCAATAAATGTGATACACTATGTTAATAAAAGCAAAGACAAAAACCACATGATCATCTCTATTGACACTAAAAAAGCATTTGGCAAAATTCAACATCCTCTCATGATAAAGATTCTCTAAAAGTTAGGCATAGAAGGAACGTATCTCAACATAATTAAAGCCATAGATGATAAGCCCACTGCCAATATCATCTTGAACAGAGAAAAGCTGAAAGCTATTCCCTGAAAAACAGGAACTAGACAAGGATGCCCACTCTCACCACTCCTATTCAACATAGTGTTGGAAACACCAGCCAGAGCAATCAGAGAAGAGAAGGAAATAAAGGGCATCCAGATTGGAAAAGATGAAGTCAAGCTGTCCCTTTTTGCGGATGATATAA
This sequence comes from Galeopterus variegatus, assembly GCF_000696425.1. Classification (NCBI taxonomy): domain Eukaryota; kingdom Metazoa; phylum Chordata; class Mammalia; order Dermoptera; family Cynocephalidae; genus Galeopterus; species Galeopterus variegatus. The sequence goes on from NW_007728836.1 coordinate 36,190, forward strand.
TCCTATATATCGAACAGCCTAAAGCCTCTACAAAAAAACTCTTGAAGTTGATAAAGGATT